>NC_030854.1:28485207-28563210 GCF_000208745.1 Theobroma cacao
CCGAACCCATCTCTAAAAACCGTGGACCAGTTCTCGTTCTTTCGACGAACCTAAAATTAATTTAGGACTCCGTCGATTAGAATCGGGTTAATAGGGGACCAATCACACCTAGATAAAAAAAAAAAAAAGATTGGTGGCGACTCCCACACCTTGAGATTTTTAATTTTTTGACCGCGTCTGGCGGACGGGTTCCCGGACCCGCACGTCACGACACATCTCCCATTGCTCTTTTCATGCATTATGATGCATGATGCCTTAGCTTTCCACAAACAAAACAACTACCCTTCTTTTTGAAGGTGGGATGAATAGCTTTGGGTTTATAATCCAGTTTATTAGGTTACTTCTGTTGACGATGTTGGATTTTGCCGTGCATTAGATAGGCAGCATTTACAACGGTGGCAACAATTGTTAGGTAAAACCTTTGACAGTTGTGGTGGAAGCAATGACAACAGTAGCAACATTATCGGTATGAGAATCCATGTTAACCTTAACATTGTTGGTGAAAATTGAAGCACATAAACAACTAAAACTAGTTTGAGGAGTGATACATTGTCCTTAAAGATAATTTTCGCTCTGTCAAAATATGAAACTCGGTGCAAAAAGATTAAAGCGGTTATCCTCCAAGATTCAACAGACTCTTTTTGAATGGTTTGCACAAACTATCAAAGGTATAGGAGTAAATATAAATAAATAAATAATAAACCCAATAAAACCAGAGAAGAAGAAGAAAAGAATTTTTTTTTTTGGTGTGTTGAGAGTGAATATGGAGCATGGCACTTATAGGGAAGGAACGATTATGTAGAATATTAGAAAATAAACATTGAAAATATTCTAGTGAGATATTTAAGGATAGGGAATCAGGAAATAAACGGTAAAACTTTGATTCAAACTTTGATTTTGTAATAGTTTAATTTATAATAGCAGGATATATTTTGGTTGGTTGTGGTAAAAAGACTTGGTCAATGTAAGGTAAAAATGCTGAAAAAATAAAACATATAACCAAGTTACAAAATATCACTTGAACCTAACCCACGTGTATACTTACACGTAGAGGGGAAATCCGCATTTTCTCAAAGCTGACCTCAATCTCATGTAGGTGCAAGACTACTTTCTATTCTAGCTTTCAACATGCCCAAAATGAGTTTGCTTATATAAAGCACTAACATCTTTTGTACCTAGACAATGTAGGATAAAAACCTTATGAGATATACTATATGTCTAATAAATTATAAGAGACTAAGTCTTTTGTACCCTCCGGGGAGATGTCTCCCTTTTAAACATTATAACAGCACTTAGTAGCGTATTTAGAAATGCTTGCTAAGTCTTTAGAAAGAAGACCTTTTAGGGAAGGAATGTCCCCATCTCACTCCTTGTAATGGTTCTTGGTATATACTTATAAAATCTCGTAAACTCTTTATAGAGAGTGAACAATTGACAAATTGTTGAACTGCCTCACTGGTAAAAGTATGTTTGTGGCTAACCATCTAAGGTTGCCCTTATGGCCCGACGATAACAATTCTTTGTCCCCTTGTAATGGTTCTTAGTATATACTTGTAAAATATCGTAAACTCTTTATAAAGGATGAGCAGTCGGTGGATTGTTGGATTGCCTCACTGGTAAAAGTATATTTGTAGCTAACCATTTAAGGCTACCCCCATGGCCCTACAATAACACATCTTGGTCCCTTTGTACTTATCTCGATATTAATAAAATATTTTCTTTATGTGGCTCTAGTGGTTGCATACATAGCATTCGTTATACCCTATAATTTTGATGTTGCGTTTCCCTAAACTAACTTGTGGTTATTATTGATATTCGTTCAGATATAATCAAGTTATTGACTGACTTGTGTGGAAGCATCCATTTAAGAGTTGCACAGACTATCGTATACTTAAGTGAAAGGACGTAGTTCGTGACAATTAGTATATGAACGTACGAGCCATTAAAATTTTAAATTTTAAATTTTGAATAAAATAGATGATGGGCACAAATTTTGCAAATAGGAGTACCAAAAATTTATACACACAAATTTAAGATAAATAACTATTTTATGAATCAAATATTCAAGTATAATATTTAAAAATTATTTAAAATAAAAGAATAATCTTCTGATTCTTTTCTTGAATTTACTTCAAGACGTTGACAGGGTTAATCTCCTTCTTAATCCTCTTATTATTTTCTTGAAGCATGAATATTTTCTTCAATCAATTTGCTTCAAGGCCTTCATTTCTTGGTCTTAAACAAGTGGAGTTTATCTCTTTTTCTTGAAAAATCTTAAAGCGTTTTTCAAAAAAATTTTCAAAGAAGTTTTAAGGCTTCAAAATCTTCTTTTTCTGTTGAATTGTGTGTCTAATGACTTGGAAGAACACTGTATTTATAGTGCTGGATGAGAGAAATCTATGAAAGTTTAATTTTTTTAATTTGATTTTTAAATTATCTTAATTTTTTTAAAATTAAATTATCTTCATTTAATTAGAGATAAAGCATAATGATTCATAGATGAATTTTAATTGACCAAATTTTAAGCCTTTTGAATTTTGATTAGTTGAATTTGGATTGAATCTCTAAATTATCTTAATTTATTTGAGCTAAATTGGATGAGTTGTAAACGAATTTTGATTGATCAAACTACAATTTTTGAATTTTGATGAGCCGAATATGAGTTTTATCTCTAAACTATCTTAATTTATCTAGAGATGATGAATGGAAGATTTTTGGAAAAATGATTAGTGAAAACATTGACAAAGATATGATTGGTAGCATTGCAACATTTTTCAGATTATAAAAACTTTGTCATCTATCCAAAACTATAATTTCAATTTAATCCAATTAGGATCACAAATTAAACTTAGGACAGCCAGCATTTTGTTTGTACACTTCTTGATGGCAGTTTATCCATAGCATTTCCATGCTTCATGGAAGAACAATTCCACTATACGCACCTTTTGAACGTTCGTTTCCTGCTGGTAATGCTAGAGATAGTGCCTCATATAATAAATTCCAAGCATATGCCTATTATAATTATAGGAATAAGAGAAGTACAATTTATAGGACTATTTGGATGTCAATTGACAGGCTATTTCGACCATCTTGCCTATAACTTTAGCAAAGGATGTTGGCTGAGATTTAACTTATGGACTTCATGTATAAGTTTCATAAAGTTCATAGGCCACATTAAAAAGGGAGAAACATGAGCCAACCAACCATGTCTTGTCTTTTATGACTTATGAGAAAAGCATACAGAAGTGGAAATAAAATGGTATCCAAATTCAACTTTTCGTCATCATTAAATTATGTGACTGTCATATTTCTATTATCTATATTTGCATTTTTTTTTTTAATAAAATGAGTAGGGTTTAGTGTAGAAATATTAATGTATTTAACTCAAAAGATATTACATATTTCTCCTCATATTTTTTTCTTCTAGTTATGTGTATAAGCTCTGATGGGGTAGTAATTATTATTTTGATAAATTAAAGTCATTTTTTCTATTAAAAGGTTTTTCATCTAATAAAAGGTTAAAATGTTAGTTAATCATAAATAAATATATTTATCATAGTTTTATTTATTTGATTAATTATAACTTAGTTAAGGAATAAAATATTAATATTTTACAAATGTTTATGCTAATAGAATATGAAAAACATTATTATTTTGGTATTTTCAACAAAATGGTATTTGATTTCTATGTGAGACCGAACATGATGATCTCTAGTCCCCAGTAATTAAAGATTACTAAATAAAATAATACCATGTATGGTGATCTTAAATCACTTGTCATAGCATTATCATAGTAATTAGACCACCATGGTGATCTTGGAAAAAGATTTCAAAGGCTACTTAAGTCATTGTCCTATAAATGTTAAGGTGATTGGTGGTTGTTGTGGGTCTGGCCACAATGCATTTGGAACCACGTTAAGTGCATTAAAAAAAATAGATAACACTCGTGTGATTCAGAAAAAGGTTATAAAAAAGATTCATTTAATTATTTTCGTGTTCGAACCATCAAACTAAACTCTCTTCCAATAAATCATTTAATTCAAGATCTTTTTCAGTTGTTCTGAATTACTTCCATTGCTCGGACCATGTATTCCATGAGGCAGTGTAATTCCTTACAAAACAAGCTTACCGTGTATTCCACATGTGTTTTTTTTCTTTCTTTCAGTGGCTAGAATTTCAAGGCTTCAGAAAAAGTGGGTCAAGTCATTGCAGTCATTCAAGCCGGGTCCATATCTCATGGTAGTAAAATGGCCAAAAGCCCACAACTTTGTCTTGCATTTTGTAGAGCTGGCTTGCTAGTTCCATTCTTGACGCAGGCTGGACTTTTTGATTAGGCCTACTGAACAGGGTCAGTCTCCTTGAAGTTTAATAATGGGCTTAAAGCCTTTGTAACCTTGAAAGACAAAACGAAAAAGGAAGAAAAGGAAAAAAAAGGCAATGGCAGGGTTATCATTGTGTGGCATTTTGCATGAAGAATCCGGTTAATATTCCCTGTTTCAACATGATTCAACTAATGTGAACCTATACACTGCTCGACTTACTATTCGCTGAGATCATTAATATTCCTATGCAAAAGGCTAAGAAATCTTTGAACCCAAATGTTTTATATTTTATGCATGTGCCTGTTTGTGTGTTGAATACTTTTTAGCAGATATTAGTAACTGTGTTATATTATTTTGTGATCGACAAAAACGTTTATACTCTTAAAATTGAAAAGTTGCTTAGATTGCCATCTTTGTATTACTGGTCACATTCTCCAATTGCTTAGCTCAGTAACTTGGGAATTAGTATAACATATGGCTGAATGCACTCAAAATTGATCATTGGTGATGTACACGGATGACCATTGTAGTCCCACATTCATGTGCATGAAACCAATCACATTCGCCAATGAAAACGATGTGGGATTTAGATTATATCATGCAGAGTTTTCCTTTAAACTTCCCATGTGCAAATGATTGTTGAAGTTGATGTCACGCAAAACTGTCAATGATTAAGGGATGCTTTCTTTCTTTCTTTCTTTCTTTCTTTCTTTCTTTCTTTCTTTCTTTCTTTCTTCACCAGTACCATTTCCATACGCATCGAAAGAGTGAAATCGTTTATGTATTTGGTCATCAAACAGCTTCACACTTTTGAGTTCCATCTTGCATTGCAGGGAAAAAAAGGGTTGATTTGAAGGATTCGAACACCTCAGCAGAAGAAAAGGGTATGATCCTGTTTTGTTAGTAATTTAGTACATTTCTGTAACCTATCTCTTCGTTCACATCTGCATGCGAACTACTGTTTGTGTCATGTGTTTCACTAGTCAAAATTACTAAAGTTGCCAATAACCACAACTTTTTCGAGTTAATTTGAAAAGAAAAGACGAAAAATATGTATGTGCTGCTAATCAGATCAATCTTGTTTACTTTAAGGATTAAGTTTTAACTTGCCATCTTTATGTTACTTGGCAAAGAGCAAAGCATAATATTTTCCAACTATATATGCTGAAGAATGAAGAAGCTTTAAGGACATATAGCTTGCTTTAATTTAAGCATTTTGCTAACCAGTGTCATAAATAGTACGTTAATGAGAACTTGTGAAGTTACATGTTTTAATCTTAGAGGTTGGAATAAAACTTTGCATAAAGAAGGGAATATGGAAAAGTAAAAGATATTGCCATGATCTCCGGGACCCATGGATGGGTATAATGCAGAAAAAATTACCCATAATTTCCTACCTAGAGAAAAGGTAAACAATCATAATCACTGCGGACTATTATCACAAATTCATGGCACGACTCAAAGTTAGTGTCAGAAGGCTGAGATTGTAACAGATGACTATCATGCAATTGCAAAGTCTTAAAGTTGAGTACATGTTCGAGAATGGTAAGACTTCCAGTTCTGCTTTGCACCTCACTCATGATTTCAAAATGTGCCGAACCAAAGTGAAAAATCTGTCAAAGCTGGGGATTTCGTGTGGATGAGTTGAGAAACATTAGTTTACTTTACTGTTTTCTTTTTGCTGGCTGTGTTGAATCCCTTATTGTAAATTTCTGTTCTTTTCTTCCATTTTCTGCCCAATTCTTGGCAGGTCGGTACATGGTACTATTTTGTGACAGGTTTCCCTTCTTCCTTTTTGATGAATAATGACATTAATCATCCAAAAATTTAAAAAAAAAAAGAATTCTTGTAAAATCACATGGGATGATAAAATCTTTAATTTGAAAATTTCTACATTTCCTTCAAAATATTCATGGCTCCAGTTGAAACAGGATCCTGATCTTGATACAAGTTGAATCCAGCCACCAGGATTATAGCCTTATATATATAAGTTTGCTTATATTATATGAATATGGGGTTGGTGAACTTTTTTTTTTTGTTTTTGTTTGCAAGATTACAAGCATTAGAACTCAAATTATATTTGGAACTTGGACCTTAGACTAACCAAGTAGGTGTGGTGTTAATTAGTAGCCTATGCCTTACAATCTAGCCATTTTTATACAAGAATGATGTGGATCTTGCTATTAAAATAACTGAGAGATTCTGGCCTAGTGGTTGTTAATTATATCTGGGGCGCTCTAGCACGTCATCGGTTGCTGTAGGTGATAGTATTTATTAAAACAGGAGGAGCAATGAAATTTCTCCCAACTACTAGAGAAAAACCAGAGGAGAAACAGAAATTCAAAACAGGACAGGGCACGGAAAGTTAAAAACTGTTGAATTACATGGGACTTTCTCTGATTGTGACAAGTGATTCTGAGGGAATATATTAAAGGAAAGGTGATGTATTCCAATCTTCCAATGTCATTGATTGTATCTTTATGTAACAGATTAAAGTTGTCGTGAGGGGTTGTTTTTGTCCACTGTTACCTCTCCTCTTTGCTTTATTTGACTGTGTACCATAGATTCTCTTAACACCTGCTAATGTCAGGAGATAAACACTACAATCTTACCTTGTACTACTTTACAATTCATTGGCAGACCTTGGCTTAACTAACATGTGATAATAGGACAACTACTACTTTTTTGTTCCATTTTATTAATAGCTGTTTTTTGTTTTTGTTAGGAAGCATGTCGCGAGTTTATCTCTAAATCTTTGTTGTTTTTGAGATACAAATCTTGATCAGTTCCTGATGTATGTACTTAACTGCCTATACCATGCCCAACTTGAACATGTGCACAAATGTTTAATGTGACAGCTAGCTGCAATGTTCCAAAGGATGCCTCTCGCATCGCATCTCAGTTAGTTATTTATGGATTAGATTCCCCAGAAGAAATAATTGAGGTTCAGATTAATGATAAGGGAGTTCCCCCTGTCTTATAAGTTGTTACTCCGACAACGAACAGAGAACATTAAATTATTTACAGGAAGGGGAAGGGGGGTTAGTTTTCACTTCGCAAATCAATCTCGTTGGATCCTTTTTTTTGCAGAGATACCAAGCTGATGAATTGCTATAATATGTGAGGCAGTGGCTGTTACAACTCTGGGAAATTCTTAGACTGCCTGTGTGCTGAAAAGGACTACTCGTTAATCGATTACCAGAATAGTTGTATATCTAGCATTTGAGTGATAAATTATCTACAAATTGAAGAGTAATCTAGTCCCAACTCCTTCTACAGCTGTCAAAGAAATTCTAGAAAACATGGTTGTCCATTCCATCACTAGCAAAGCAAACTTACAAGTCTCATTCGGGAGCAACTCCGTGGGTACAAGTCATTGCCTTTCCCTTTAGATTTTTAGAGCAAGTCACAAGGAAGGTTAAATACCAATCGCTGTTAGACACAGACGACTTGAGAAGTGTTTGGAAATTAAAATAGTTAAAATCTGGTTCTTTCAGGAAAATGACCACTTTGTTTGGTTCAATTTCGTAAGGTGTACGGTCATTTTCTATGATAATTACTGGTCAATCTACTGCTTTTTCCACAATAAGTCTATGAAACTTTGGTGGGTAGAGTTGAGATTTGCTTTCATTGTCTTGTATCATCTTCAGGAAAATACCCATGTTTTTGTTCTCTAGTTCAGCCAGTCAAAAGCCCTTATCTAGCATCTTCAACTATGCATTGTCAATTCAATTTTTTGCCCAAAGTCAACAACAACTCCCCCATATTATACATTTTTGGTTACCAATATCAGTTTCAGTAAGGGCGAGACTTTCCAATGTTAATTAAGAATTATTTGGCGTGAAGTGAAAAAGTCTGATGCCGAAATTATTCAAAAACAGAAGAAAAAGACGAATCAAGAATTGTTATGCTACTTTCAGTGCTTTGTTTAGCTGAAACATTAGTGGAAAATGCCAATGCTGTTATTTGTATTTTCCAACATGGAAAAAAAGATATTTAAACCCAGAATATATACAAAGAGATGAGCAGACTTCTTAAGGATCTGAGCTACCGAGTAAACGTTTGATTGCAGACTAATCTATTCTAGCTCCGGCACTGATAAGAGGCGGATTATATTATTCCTTGGAGTGGTAATTTTGGCGGATATTAAGCCTTAATAGCCGTTCTCGAGTTGCTTATACCTGTTTTAAAAGATTTACAACTGTTAAAGCTACCATAGACGTCGTCCCAAAGTTACTTTACCTCTCTCGGGTTAACGCCAAATTGGCCCCAGCTTACAGTTTTAAATAGTGGACAAGGTCCCAAATTTTCAAAATACGTAAGCGGGTCTTGTGGGGAGAAAAACCTTGAGATTTGCTTGCCACCAAAATCCAAAAAATTCCCTGCATGGCCTAGGATTCCAGGCCTTATCATGAGTTATGAAGCAAATGAAAGATAATTAGTGAGCTGATTCATGTTAAAGCAGCAGAGAGGCACAGTTGGACCATTCAGATAACTTAGGCTTAAACGTGCAGCGAATTTTATATTGGACTTTAATTGTGATCTTACTATTATGATACAATACAGTCTAGTTATTAAAAGAGTACTCTGTTTTTCCTTTTTCTTTATTATTATTTGGAAAGGGTTGTTTACTTTGGTTCTAAGCATGGTTTTGAACAGAGTGCGCCCCTGCCAGTTCTGGTAATTTATTTCAAGACAAAGAGTGATTTATCACTTACCAGTCACAGAGGTTGCTGCGACCAAACAAGGTCATATTTTTTATGTTCCAGTCCTTGTCAAATTCTAAATCCATAGAAAAGGAAAAAGGTGAGGAGTACTCCCAAATCTGCAAAGTAGATGGCAATGCTTTAAATAACTCAAAAGTCAAGTGGCAAATTGGTAATCAAGACCCTTTATAACTCCATTTGAACATGGTTCAGGATTCCCATATACCAAAAAAATTAAAAATGGTTGGCCCCTCCTACCTAAAAACCTTGCTCCCCCTTCATGCCTTCTCATTGAAATCACCATCTTCTACCTTAAACTCCATGAAGATCAAAACTCTTATCCACACCCTCATCTATGCTCAAGTTTGTCGTCTCAGTCGAGCATTTTCCAAAGCAAAATCCATTGCCATTCAAATTTATAAAGCAAGCAAGCCTATACATTTCATTTCCAACTCAAAGACCTCAAAAAAGAGCTACAAGCATAAGAAGCTATTCTTTGGTTCATTTCGGCTACACTACAATTGGTGCTCTTCTCATGTTACACCAGTTCCAGCTCCAGTTCTAGAAGGCTGTTCGGCAACTCATTTGTACTATGATTCAACATGGAACTCTGTTATTTCAACTGAGCAATGTGATGATCAGGATACTGTGGAGTCTGAGCTTTCAGGTTACCTTCAATGGCTAGAAGAGAAGAAGGTTAACGGTAATTCTACTGCTGAGACAGATATCAATGAGATTGATAGGCTAGCAGAAATGTTTATAGCTGATTGTCATGAAAAGTTCAGGTTGGAGAAGCAGGAGTCTTACAGGAGATTCCAGGAAATGCTGGCTAGAAGCATGTGAAGGTTTTTCTTAATTATTAGCTAATCTTTCCTCTTCTTTTTTTTTTTTTTATTTTGCTTTCCCAAGCTTCTGTTTGTGACATACATTGGTGGGGGTGAGAAAGTGTAGCCATTGAGAGACTGGAGGGCCTTTTTCTTTCTTTTTTTTGTTCTTTTTCCCTTGTAACTTTTCTTCTCTTATTTTGTGTATGGAGAATTGTACATGACAGAGTGTGGGGTATTTGTGCAATTCTTCTCTTAAATTTGTGATGGTTTGGTTTCCACTTGCAAGGTTATATATGATTGGTGGGAGTGGATCTGCTTCTGAAGTCCTTGGATTCAAGTTGTGGGAATTCCTCACTTTCTTTCTCTTAAGTATATTAAAAGCATCTTTGGGGGATGGGGAAGACAAAATGTTAAAGAAACATCAGCAATGAATTTTTCCAGAATTGTATGCTCTCCTCCCTTATTTAGAAACGGCTGGTAGATGAATGTTCTATTCTATCAGGTAGTAGAAATATAGTAGCTATAGACAGGTTTCAGGGCCAAAAAGTCTTAACTAGTAGGTTTTTTTTATTATAAACATATGATGGAAAGTTCTGTGTAGATGCTAATCCACTTTCATTAGTGTATCATGTTAATTTAGGATCAGTAACTTAATCATTTGTCAAAGTTATCAAGTTGTTACACTTCTACCAATGTAAGTAAGCCAACTTTTCCAATCCAATATATTTTTTTGGCTAATTTATTAGAAGAAATTTGAACACCTTAAAGCAATTATTTAACCTCGATTCCAGTCACCCAATCGTCCAATTATTAAGTTCACCGTACTATCCTGGAAAGTGTACTAGATTCAAGTTTTCTTAGTCATGAAAACTAGGTTTTCCAACTACGATCTCACGCTGATTGCATAGACCAGTAGTACATATCCCTTTATTGACTTATAATACTTAAGGATCGTCATCTCCTTATTTGTGCTAATCATTTTGTTGATCTATAAACGAAGTCTGCAACGATCAAAGGAGCTGCTAGGCTAAGTCAATCTTCATCTCACCTTACAAAGAAGTTGTCACGAATATTTTTGTTCAAGTTATAAAAAAGGAAAGAAGGCTTACCATGCTTGGCTGGAGAGTGAAAACATAATTGAAGATACATGAAGAAGATCAAATTAGACACTATATTATACTCACTAAACTTTCGTTCACGTTGATACTCCTCAATTTGCATTTTAAAATGATACGTTCTTTTCAATTCTAAATTTTATAAAAATCATTTTAAATTTCATATGAAATTTCAAAAATTTGGAAGAAAATTATTTAATTTTAAAGATAAGATAGTGAAAATGATTGAAAAAGCCCTTTTCCCCCTAAGAATTAACACTATTATAGCTCCTTTAATCTTTCCAATGACCATATGCCAGATAGTGTTCCTTATTGTAATTACTTTACACCTAATTTTTACAAAGTCGTAGCAATTCCAGGATTTTCTCTTCCAAAACCATAACATGATTGAAGAACCCCGGAAGAAAGGAAAGGTATAAAGGAAAACATTTTGTTGAACCTACTCCAATTCAGAAAAGGGAGATCTTGATGAATCTCATATGATCAAAGGCACATGTACATGGCCATGGCATGAAGCTTGTGACATAAGGTACCAATTGACATGATCAAAGATACACATCCTCTGTACCTTGACTTCGATCAAAGACATGAGAGAGATCCTTTATGAAAAACTTGCTGTTAGTAATTTATCTATGGTCCAATTAGGAATTCAAAGCTGCAAGTTAACAAAATCTAGATGACTCAAATCTAAATGGAATTGAATAACTAAACTTTCAGATAGAAGTTCCAAAAAGCCGAAGCTGGGGCATGAGAATGGACGGTCAAAGGACATCCCTGGTTAAGAAGTTGACGTACATAAAAATATACATTAAGGTTCCTTTCATAGAGAATGTGCATACATTAGAGAGTGAGCCATTGAGAAGTATGTAACTATGTATATGTATTGGGCCGGTTATATAGGTTGGACTCTCACCAGGGAGTTGAAGCAAGTAAGCCAAGAAGAGCTTAAGAGGAGTCAAGCATGCTTTTGTCTACAGAATTCTTCTTAGGACTGTAAAAGACAGAGGCAAGGCATCAATGAGATTGTTCTTTTATCTCCTGGTGTGTTTCTTTATTCCAAAACTTCCTTTGTCGCTTTTACATGTAATTGGAAGAGAGAGAAGAAGGGAGGGAAAGACCTTTCGCAGAGTCAGATTGGTTCCTTTGGTCTCTTTGTTTCCTGATGTTTGGACTGACTTTACATAGAAAAGTGGATGCTCAAGTACTGGTTGGATTTTATTCTTGGTAGGATAAGTTAGAGGAGTTGTAGTTCTCTACATGCCATTAACTCAAAAGTTATGTCCTTGTTTTGTGGCTTTCGATTTTCAAAATGGAATGACAAAGTTACAAAATCGAGGAATGAATTCCCTTTTCATACTTTCCCAACTTATAATAATTATTTATATATAGTCATCACAAGTTCACACCTCTCCACACCATAAAATTGCACCTATTAATTATTTATCGAACAAGTGTAGAAGGTTCTGAAAGCAATACCCACTTATTAGAATTTGAGAATAATTCTAATTTTGAAATCAAAATCTTATATAAAAGAAATAATTTAAATATGACATCAAGTTAATTGATAGTCTAATCAAGTTTGCAATATGTGTGCAACTTTTATACTTTAAAACATTCTCAAAATTTTTATTTTTAAAAACGAGTGAATTCAAATTAAATTATTTTGAATTTAAATTATTTCGAATTTGAGTCAGTTTGAATTTAAATTCAAATTATCTAATAATTAAATTTTATATTTTTAATATTAAGTTCGAATTTAAAACTTTAAGTCAATTCATCTCAAATTTTAAGTCATTTTGAATGTTTTTTAAATTAGATCATTTAGAGTTCAAGTATTATATCGAATTTATAACTCTTAAACTTTGAGTCCTTAATTTTTTTATCAATTTAAATTTAGTTAAATTTGAGTTCAATTTAAAATATATAGAAAGAAAGTTCAAAAAGGGGGGAAGTTGAGATTGGGGCAAATTTCACATTTGAAATTATGTTTGGGCATTTAAAAAGCCAACGCACTAACACTTTTGTAGAATTCAAGACGGCTAATAGGTCTGCTCTCACAGAAAATGCGGCTGCCAATGCTTTTGGATGAGCATATCTTGTTGTTTGTTGACTAATTCAACTGTCTACAGTTGGATTTTTTTGTGGAGCCTGTTCTCCCCAGCCAGCCTGCTTTTTCTTTTTCTTGTTCTCATACTCAAAAATGGCTTAAAACAACTTATCCACATTTCATAAGTTCCAATCTCCTCTTTCGTAACTTAAAATTAAATATTCTTTTTTATCAATTTTATCATTAATCCTGGAAATAAATGGATGTTATTTCTTTTTAGTACATAACCTATGGGGTCTTAGCCTCTCATGTTGCATAAAAGAATAAAGATACTATTCTTTCCGATTCTCGACCTCATGTAATATAAGCGACTCTTTTATTCTCATTATACGTGTAAGATATTATTTTTTATTAAAGGAATTCTACTTTAATATTTTTTTAACGAAATCATAAAGTTATAAATCTTTTTTAAAAAATTTATAGATTCTGCATTTTAAACTTTTCAAAATATATTTTTGAATAAATTACTTCTGTGGTCTCTAAAATTTACATATCATTTTTAATTTTTATGGTTTAAAAAGTAATTTGATAATAACATTATATCAAAGTGGTCCTTCTATCAATATTTTTCGTTAAATCTAAAGTTAAGTGTCAATTGGTGACATATAGGTAACACATGAAAAACACTCATCACTAATGTGTACAAAAATTGGGTTATGTGGATTTTTTTTTCATTTCCTCTCATTTTTCTCATTTTAAATTTTTTCTTCTTCTTTTCTTTCTCTTTTTTCCTCTTCCTCTCCCTTTCTCTCCTTTGGTGGCCACAAGCTGGCCGACGACAACAGAGGTAGGGACCATGCAACGTCTATCGGGTTAAATTCAACCCTCTGTCATTACCGGCTAAACCCTGGTCAATAGGGAAGACAGAGAAAAAAGAAGAAAAAAAAGGGGAAAATGAAAAGATTAAAAATAGAAAAAGGAGATATAAAATAAAAACTTAATAAACAAAAGAAGGAAAATTTTGGACGCTTTTTTAAAATTTTTTAGATATATTTTAATTTAATAAATAAATTTTATATATTATATTTTACCATAAGTATTTTTTATTTTATTTTTTTACCATAATATGAATTTGTTTAATTGAATTTAAACTAAATAATTTTTAAATAAATGGTTAACATACATATCAATTTTCATATGTCTATCATGTCTATTATGTCGACTAACATTTAATGTGATGAAAACATCATTCGATTATGACATGATGTTAATAGTAAAAGAATCAATAAATTTTATTTTAAATTATAAAAATCAAAATGGTATGCACTCTAAATTTTAGAAACCACAGTAATAAAAATATTTTAAAAAAAAGGAACTCAGTTTAGCTCATTTATACCTCTAATTTAAATAGGCATAATAATATAATAAATTAATGTTTTTCTAAAACATTTTTCAATTCCAAGACATATGCCTCTCCTTGATTCATAGCTGGAAAGATGGGCTTCGCTCATCACTGCTATGGGCTCAATGAGTGATTGCTTCTAATCCGTCTTTAATTCAGACCTCAATTGGGCTTCGGCCTTCCTTTTAAAAGAATAACGAAGCTTTTGTCGGCGCATTTGCTATAATCTTCATCCTTTTCTCTTTTTTTTTTTTTATATATTTTGACTACACAAATGTAAAATTCTGATTCACATTTTCAAAAACAATTCTCAAAGAGAGTGTTGCCTTTTTTTTTTTAATTTTTTCTGCTTCAAGTTATTATTAATATTAGCATCTCATTGCAAATTACTATCACGAATTACCAATAATAATAACAATAATAATAATAATAATTTTTAAGTAAAAGATGAAAAATGAAGGAAAAAAGATAAGGTAAAATTATAAATAAAATTATTAATTTAAATTGAATGAGTGTTTTCTCTCGCATCCATAAGAATTCGATTTTGAGAGGAAGAAAAGTTACAAATCCATTCATTTTCCTTTCCTCCTCCTATTTCTCTTCTACCAAAGGAAGGAAATAATTTTTCCTTCCACCCTCTATCATTCCTTACTCTTTCTCAACTACCAAACAAAGTATAAAAGTAACAATCGAATCACAATCTTTTCTTAACCTAATCATAAGAATCTTAATTATATGATGATTATATTTAATATTCATATTTTTAAAAAAATCAAAGAAATATAATTTTATATATATGTGGTATATATTGAGCTGAACCATTGTTCGTAGAGTTTTTAAGCTTTATAAATGAAATTAAAATATTATCCATTTACCATATTAATTTATTTCTTTTATATATTTTAACAAAAAATGAAATAATCTTTTCATTTTGTTCATAAAATTTATATATTTAATGGACGATGAATAAAAATAATAATGTTATTGAATTATATGATAAAACAAGTAACTCAAAATCAAAAAAGTATAGCAGAAGAGACAGACGAATCTTGCAAAACACATTATATACCTAAAATGCCTTGACCGATGATAATAATGCAGTTATGCGGCGATGAATGTATTATCTCATTCACATATTGTCATGTATGCTACCTTTTGGGTTGTAAAGAGTAGTCTGTACCTAAAAGGTGGATGGGAAAACAATCCGACACCATACAAGCTGACAACCCAGCGTGCGTTTCTTCACTTTCCATCTAATTCATGGGGACTCAATATACAGACAGAGAGTCATGGTTCAATATTCATTGAGCCCCCATGTAGATTCATCATCTGGATCTAAAATCATGAATTGCCAAAATTGGGACAACAAGGGTAAAGCCAAGGCTTGAATTAATTTAAATTAAGGACCATGTGATTTTGTTTTTCTGGTAGCTCTGCTAGTTGTAGGCACGGGGAAGAGTTACTCGGACCTTATCTCTTTCACTGTTGGATAAATGAATTAGTCGACTCCTTTTAGAGGGAAATGCATTCCTTATGGAGGAATATAGCAATAATCTTTACTTCACCCTTACCAATTGTATGTCTTGGGCCTCCTGGCTCCAAAATTTTAATTCAGTCTTAAAGTTCTTCTTGCCTGGTATACATAGGACTAGCAGCATAAAGTTAAGAAGCCAATCAAGATATATCTGTAATCTTAAGTGACATCTTCAAGTGTTCCATGCTTATTTCTTTTCTGGGTTGGTTCAGTTTTCAGGATTTTTCATTTAACATTATATAGAAGGGAAGGGAATTTTCTGGTGCAATCTGATAGGTATTTGTTGGCTATATATTTAGCAAGTTTTGTTAATTAGAAATCCACCCCAAGACATGGTCAAAGGGATTCTAGCCCTGACTAGCACAAACTCCCTCCTTTTAAGAGAGGCTACTGGATTACTAATTACTAGAATTGGTATAGTCTACACATAACAAATCTAATGTCTTTGCAATTGATTTTCTTTCTTTCTTTCTTTTTGGCTATGTGAATATCGTTGGAGATAAATCCCTAAGATTTCAGGCTCCCTGGCCTACAAGATCGACTCCCTTGAAGTAGGAATGAGCTGTAATTCAACTTTTAATAAAAACTAGGCAAGTTTTTACATTCCCTGCATTCTTGGCTTCTTGCATCCTTATTTTTTCACAAGAAAAAATTACTAAAAACTGTTTTCTCTTGGAATCTACGAACTGTACAATCCAATTCTGTAGTAAGGAGTGAGGTCAGGAAGAAAATATAATCCTATTTCCTTGCAGCTCTTGATCAGGGTTGTCAAAAACAATATCATTTTCCCAAAGAAAAGGGTAATTAGACAGTACATTCCCCATCCCAAAGTAGTTGTCGGTCTCGGGTTGTAAGTTTTTTACTTACCAATAATTACCAAGAAAACTGTCAGTGATCAGAAACTGATAATTAACCTGTGAAATTCAAAGACTGCAGCAAAAGGGTTTCAAGCATTTGCCTGAAACATTTATGCCTTCTGATTTGTGTTGGTCATCAATTTCAATTTGAAACAATTTTGAGGGAACAAATTTATAAAGCTTCAGAAAGATGGAAACAAAAGATAACAAATAATTGAATTATCTAATTCAAGTCCTTATTTACATGCATACTTTACATACAATATTTTTCTAACAAATCTACTCAAAGAAAACACTATAAATACTACATAGATAACTGTAGAGGTTCAAAACTTAAGAAGGCCAAAATTAAAGATCCAATAGGCTTCAAAAAGACAAAAAGAAAAAACTGAACTAACAAAAAAAATGTGGATATATCCTTCATTTTTGTTGAGAGATATCCGGATCATGTAGTATAAACTGCTAGTTCTGGGTAGGATTTGGGACAGAGGGTGGTGCTTTCCTCAGACTTGGCTCTACAGCTTTCTTGGGCTCTTTCATGGCTCCATTCAACTTGTTTTCACCAGCAGGAAACGAAGCCACGGCTGACAGTAGTTTTCTTGACATCTGATATCTTTCTCCGGGAGGAACTTCTCCATGGCAGAGACACAACGGTGAGCACATGATGAGGATGTGAACTAGAATTAAGGCAACGAAAGCAGTCAAATTTATGGAACTGATCTTCATCAGAGTGGAGTTCAGTGAAGAAAATGATTAGTGAATGAGAAATCAAGCACTCAAAGGATCTTTAACTTGGAGCAGGTTTATAAAGGCAGCATGCATGCGTGTTCATTGCACGTGGTTTGCCATAACCCCACTAGCATATATATATATATATATATATATATATATATATATATATACATACATATACATATACATATATATTATTTAAATTAATTTTGCAAAACATTGATGATTGGTTTTATTTTTCCAAAGATGGGAAAGGACACTCCTTTGTGTNAACTTAAGAAGGCCAAAATTAAAGATCCAATAGGCTTCAAAAAGACAAAAAGAAAAAACTGAACTAACAAAAAAAATGTGGATATATCCTTCATTTTTGTTGAGAGATATCCGGATCATGTAGTATAAACTGCTAGTTCTGGGTAGGATTTGGGACAGAGGGTGGTGCTTTCCTCAGACTTGGCTCTACAGCTTTCTTGGGCTCTTTCATGGCTCCATTCAACTTGTTTTCACCAGCAGGAAACGAAGCCACGGCTGACAGTAGTTTTCTTGACATCTGATATCTTTCTCCGGGAGGAACTTCTCCATGGCAGAGACACAACGGTGAGCACATGATGAGGATGTGAACTAGAATTAAGGCAACGAAAGCAGTCAAATTTATGGAACTGATCTTCATCAGAGTGGAGTTCAGTGAAGAAAATGATTAGTGAATGAGAAATCAAGCACTCAAAGGATCTTTAACTTGGAGCAGGTTTATAAAGGCAGCATGCATGCGTGTTCATTGCACGTGGTTTGCCATAACCCCACTAGTATATATATATATATATATATATATATATATATATATATACATACATATACATATACATATATATTATTTAAATTAATTTTGCAAAACATTGATGATTGGTTTTATTTTTCCAAAGATGGGAAAGGACACTCCTTTGTGTATTCCAAGAGTATGAATAAATGAGTTAATTTCACTCATATTAGGTCAATATAAGAGAATAATAAAGTTTTTACTCATCAAGCTAAAGACAAATCCCTTTCTGACGGTAAGGATTAACAGCGATTGTTAAGTTTGGAATCAGCTTTTCAAGCCTTTTTATCTTTATCATTTTTCTATCTATATGATGAGAAACTCATAAAATTTTCAATTACTTTGTATCACTCAATTTTGACAGTAAACATATAAATATAGCATGCATTTCCAATCTGACTACCTAAGCAAAGAATGAAAAAACAAGCAGGTTTATATCTTGTCCTGTAGCAGACTCAGCCCTTCTCACTAAAACAATGGCAAATCGAGGTTCATTATTGAAGATGCTTTAGATGTCATTATACAAATGGTACTTTTTCCTAACCTTTCACCGCCTCTGAACTTTGAAGTTGCCAATCATGTGATGCTGAATTGACTATTACGTTTTCTGGCTCCATTACAATCCTGCAAACAGAGATTAAACTATAAAAATCATGTGACAAGGCACGTGTATCACAATCCAGTACCTGAGTATCCATGTTCTTCATTTAGCTTTAGAGCTAGCTAGTTGTATATATACCTTCTAAGCTAAGACTAAGTTGATATATAGGTAATTAATTCACCTTTTTCACTTCAGAAATTACCTTTATCTTACAAAAATTCTATCCCTTTTTACACCTCTATTATCCTCAATCTGGCTCATTTCTGCCAAAAGTAGCAGTCATCCATTGTATGTTTCGCATTCCCCACCCATGGTAGCTACTGAAATGTGAAATGTGGAAACCATAGATTAATTTGGTTGATGATCAGAGGCTAACTTTTGAGTTATAAAATTAGCGTGTGAACGGCCATTAACTCAAACTAGGCATAGCTGGCTTGTCAGCTAAATGTGATTTCTCATTGGCTACACATTTACTTACTCTTTAATTGGATTCCTGGAACCTCACTCTTAATTTTCTAATCGATTTCAGAGACTAGGCTATATAGGTATGAAACGTGGAATTCAGCAACTTTGACAATTCCTATAGCAACCAATAGGTAAGACGACCAAACTCTTGACTGTCATGTTACTGCTTCACTATTCTTAATAATAGTGCTGTTGTAGCGACTCTTAATCTGTTTCAATTATATGAATATGCCTTTACATCAGCATTGATTAGTGTGGTTATTTTATTGTTTAGAATGGTGGCGCGAAGTTACAAATATCATATGTAATACAGTAAGTATAGCAACCATTGACAGAACAAAAGAGAACAACATTCACATTGCACATGTCATCTTGGGTTTTTTCTCTCTTTTTGACAATATTTGAACAAGATCAAGAGAAAGAATCTCAATGTTGAACCTCCAATCTAGAGGCTAGAGCTGCCCATCGGTCTGGTGGGGCTAACAGGATAGTAATATTATATTATATGTTATATATTTGTCCAGGCTCGGCCTCGCCCAAAAATTCAGGCTTCAAATCTTAACCAAACCCAGCCCTAGCTTAGAAAAATTGAGCCCAGCCCGTCCATCGAGAACCAATTCTAAGTAAATAACAAAATAATTAAATCAAAAGCAGCTAAAATGTTAAAAAAGAAAAAAAAATTGAAACCTACCAAGATCTGAATTACTATGCTCGTAAAAAACTCAAAC
The DNA here is from genome assembly GCF_000208745.1 of Theobroma cacao. Taxonomy (NCBI): domain Eukaryota; kingdom Viridiplantae; phylum Streptophyta; class Magnoliopsida; order Malvales; family Malvaceae; genus Theobroma; species Theobroma cacao. The sequence goes on from NC_030854.1 coordinate 28,505,355, forward strand.
CCAAAATATTAAATTATAAAGAATTAGATACCCATAGTAAAACCCAATTGAAACTCGAACTCGAAATAAAGTAATTTTAAAATCAATTTGAATATATATTATTAATAAATAATTAAATTAAAATTAATTTATAAAATGTAAATTAAAGTCTAAAATCATATGTAAATCATGGATCTTTCAAAAGGAGGATTGTTCAATAAGATTATTGAGTTTATTTTTTAAGATTAATTACTCCTTTGTAAAAAAAAAATGGAAAAATATTCAAATCTATGTCACAAATGATAAATTAATTAATTAATTAGTAAGTTAGCCTACTCTTCCTTTGAAAAAAGGAAAATATTCAAATCTATGTCGGAAATGACAGAGGCCAATTAACCATGTGCTTTCCAAACATGTCGGGCAAAGATATTCATGTTTTAAGCATCTTAATTTATATATCAAAATTAATACTTATTCAGTAAAGCACATCTTGATTCATATATCAAAACTAACACTTCATCTCTTTCAAATTGAATCTCTACTTTCCATCTATTTTATCAAACAAAACCAACTTCAATCATTATTCATCATAATATTATGTGAAATTAAGATTTCTCAAAAATAAGTTCTGAAAAATTATATTATGATCAAAGTTGGTAAAGCTTGGCCCATAAAAATATATAATAGAAATTCAATTTGAAATGTAAGGAATATAGTTTTACATATCAATATTTTATTATGTATTGGAGTAATTGTCTCAATGATAAATGCATGCTTGTATCATAAAGCAAGCAAGTGCTCCACATTCAATACTAATGGCACGTTTGGTACGGGGAATAGCTATGCTATTCCCCCTCTATTCCCGATCATTTCCTATTCCTTCGTTTGGTACCAAATTGAAATACGGAATAGCAATTCCGCAGGAATAAAAATTCTGTCAAACAGGTTAAAAGTCAGTAATAGCTATTCCCTTCTCCCTCCCCAGTAATAGCTATTCCATGGCTCATGGAATAGCTTTCAAATATATAATGACCAAAATAGCCCTTATAACCTAAAAATATTACAACCCTATACCTATAAATACTTTTTTTCTCTCATTTTTCCTTTTCTTTCTCTCTCTTCTCCCTCTCTCATTCTCTCTCTAACTGGAACTCAACACCGGTGACGGCGGCGGCAACGGCGACGGCAGCAACCGAATATGATCGAAAAACGTCGATCTAGTCCTTTCAGACAATATTGAACCGAGATCGAGCCAGATCTGGCACTCAACGANTCTTTTTATTTTCTATTCCTTTCTTATTCCAAAGCTATTGTTACCAACCAAACACTGTAATAAGTCATAATAATTATTCCTACTCTATTCCATTCATCATACCAAACTACATAATACTTATTCTATTTTATTCCCACCTCATTCTATTCTCACGTAATAACTATTCTATTCTATTCCTATCTATTCCGCAAACCAAACGTGCTGTAAGTATTGGAGCTCAAAAGAAGATAAAAGAAAAAAGAATTATAGCCCAAAAGGCCTAATCAGCAATATTGCCAAACAGATTTGAGCCCTTTATGAGCCCAAAGACAACACAATAATACAAACATTTTGGACCAAAGCTTGTCCGAACTGGACCCGAACTTACCGAAACCAAAAGCCAACCTTAACAATAAAAATGGAAAAAGAACACGACAGCAAACATAAATCTCCATGAAGAGCCAAGCCGTAAGTAGTTTTAAGTCCAAAAGTCCCTCCTCTTCTCTCTCTTTTCCCAGTTAACAGATCTCTCTCTGTCTTTCGTCTCTCTCCACAAAACCAATCAAATCTCTTTCAAAACAACAGAGGAAAAAAGGCTTCCATCGTTCTCTCTAAATCTAGCTACTTTAACTTGGGTCTGTATTGCATTGGAGCATATATGTCAGCAGCTTCTTCCTTTAATCTCTATCTCGGGGCAACTTCTTGTTAGGGTTTCCGCTTGTGTTCTTCTTCGACAAAGAAAGATCTTTTTCGGCCTTGTTTTTCTTTTTTCTTGGTATGGACTATGAAGTTTGCGATAGTAGTGGTATGTTGCATTAATTAATGTCATATTTTTGCATTAAACAATGTGGGTGTGTCTGGGTTTTTTTTTTTTTTTGGGTTTGGGGTTGTGGGGTTTTATTTGTATTTGGAAATTGGATAATGGGTGCATTGGGTTTTTTTTTTTTGGGGGGGGGGGGGGGTGTAAGGTGAGATATGAGGGTTTAGGGTTTAATTGAGGTCATTACAATTTTGATAACTTTGATTTGGGTAATGGTGTTATGTGGTTTTCTTTGGCTTTTGCTTTCCAAAGGTATTGATTGGTGTTCAACTTTTAGGTGCAACTTGCTTGTTTTATTTTGAATTCTAACCGGGATTCGAATGTAAAGAAATCCATGATGAAAAGGAACTTGTTTTTATCTGGTCGATAAAATGGTTTTCTTTTCTTTCCTTTCTTCTAGTTCATAGTTTACTAGATTTTTGGTTAGTTGACACTTGAGAATAAACAAATAGCTATTGTTGTTAGAAGAATGCATTTGGTAGTTAAAGTTCATTCGTCCTGGCAATAAACTATTTTATTTTCTTCTAATTGTTTCAAAAGATTTTCCTTTGTGAATTATTATTGTTTAAATTGTCCACCTGGATTTGGAATTTTGATCTTCGATTTTGGTTGCTTACTAGACCAGTTATAGTCAATGCAATATCTTCACGTTTCTCTTTTTTCTAGTTTAACCATATTGTATCTATTCCCTCTAACTTTCTACTTTGCGACATGCAAAGACCTAGTTAAACTTGGGTTCGTGTTTATATGCATAAATTGATTAACTTTTATGATAGTATGCAAGAAGATTCCTGGTAGATCGGTTATTTTCTTCTCCTTTATGTGCATTTGTGACATTACACTTCCTGTATAACTGTTCTTTTACCCCCTAATAAATTTGGTACCTATCAAAGAGATTAATACTAGTAAACCTTTCAAGCAAGAGCATCAGATGACTAGTTAATGTCGTTGGATACTCTATCCAGCATGATCATCCATGGTTTTATCTGAAATGACTACAGGTACTGATGATGATCTGCCTCCATCACATCAAACTAGAGTTTCAAGAGGGGGTAATATTGCTGGCAATGGAAGATCTATCGTAGGTTCTGCCTCATATTCTAGGATGCACTTTGACATGGAGGCCCAAATACATCAACTTGAGCAAGAAGCTTACTGTTCTGTCCTGCGTGCCTTTAAAGCTCAATCCGATGCAATTACATGGGTATTTACTTTTCTGTATTTGTACTTCTTGTTTTTAATAAGCTTTCCAATTTATTTCAAGCTGATCGGGTTTGCATGCTCTGTCATATTCTGCATATTCAGGAAAAGGAAGGCTTGATAACAGAACTTAGGAAAGAACTGAGGGTGTCAGATGATGAGCATAGAGAACTTCTGACCAAAGTTAATTCTGATGATATCATCAGAAGAATAAGGTCTGAATGCGTCATTAAATGTTCTCACTATTAGGGGACAGTAATTGATTCAATGGGTTTTGTATCTTCTTCTTTTAATGGGTTATATGTGGGCAATGCTTGCAGGGACTGGAGACAAGCTGGTGGGAACCAGGCTGCAAGACTTAGTGCATCTCAGCCTGTTCACAGTCTTTTACCTAGTCCAACTGTTTCAGCATCCCGCAAGAAACAGAAGACATCTCAATCGGTAACTTCTCTTGCCATTGCTGTGCAACCACAGGTTTTAAAACCTCTCATATTAGTAGTTCTGTGCATGCAGCTTTCTTCTTTGAATGCAAATTAGCAAACTGCTTTAGAAGTTAGGGGCCAAACGCTGGAAGCAATGTTCTTATTTTCATGATAGAAATGCAGAAGAGTACATTGGCCTCCATCTACCTTGTTTTGTTTTACTCACGTTTTACCCTAACAGGGTCAGTCATTGCCTGGCTTATCCTCTGCAAAGGCCATGCATTACTCTTCTACAGTCTCTGCTGGAAATAGGCAATTCAATAACCGTGGTTCTGTTGGCTGCCTTTTGGCAAATGAACCTGCTGAAGGAGCAACATTTGAACCCTTAATTGGAAGGAAAGTGTGGACAAGATGGCCTGAAGACAACAATTTCTATGAAGCTGTAATAACTGATTACAATCCCTCTGAGGTATGTTAAAGGCATATAAGGAAATTTTCTGTGTCTCACTCTGAGACTTATCTTAACGCAGTACTTGTTTTGGTGATGCTGTAAGTCTTGACAATATATAACTTTGAAAGCATATGCATGACAACCTAAGGCTTTGTCACTGGTGCACTTTCTGGACCTGTTTATTTGGGTACTTGACTTGTGAGTCAAAAGATTTATACAACACTTCTTTTCCATTTCCCAATGGTGGAACCATGTTATTTGTCTCTATTTGCTAATTTATATGCGATCTGTCAATAATATCAGCTGTGGCCAAGTACAGACTTATTTTTTTAATTCACTGTACCTTAGGAAAAATATTTTTGTTAGCTATTAAAGGTACCCATATAATCATAATGATTGTTCAAAAGGCTTGTGCTTTATGCCTCAAAGTTTGAGCACCTGCTAACAGTAGTAAAATGCCTTTTAGAACTAATTTTAATATTCTGTGAATTGTTAAGCCATCATCAGTATGTTTTATATTTATTATTATTTTTTTACAGGGACGACATGCTCTGGTTTATGATATAAATACAGCAAATGAGACCTGGGAATGGGTTGATCTCAAAGAGGTAAGTGGATATGATTTTTTAGCATGAACTGAATCATTTGTGCCTGCTAGTCATTATTTTGTGCAGCAACAATGTTAGAATGTATTGAAAAATATAGTTTGCATAGTTAGTGATGCTTATTACAGGAAAAGTAAAATTCATTATTATAGGATTTTTATATCTCCACAAATCTCTTCTGAATTTGGAAGTTTGCTGGGCTTTGGCTTAGCTGAGGTTTGTTGGTTTCAGGGAAGAAATTTGAAAGAGTTATAATGTCCTACTCTCTCAATCTAATAAAGGTCTTTTTGGAAGTGGGAAAATATGAGACTGACATAAAGAGATCCCTCAAAAATTGTTCTTTTGATTGTAACCATTAAAAAGGGAATGGGGGTCCGTAAAAGCAGTTGCAATTGGTTCTTGGTGTGAATCTTTAGTTTAACGATATGGGAATCTTTATGTTCACGGGAAGGATGATAATTTTTATGCAATTACTGTGCAATTAGATATTCTTATAACGTATTTAACTTTATATTCTAGGAGATCCTAGGAATCTGGTGTTATTTTTCTGGCAGTCTTGGTTGTTTATGCATTTGATAAGTAGTTTCCTTGTTAGTTTTGCTTATCCTCTTAACTTGCGAGAAAGTGAGCCATTATAGATACCTATGATTTGTATAGTATGGTTGCCTTTCCTGATGCATCAATGCCTGGTGCTCCATTTCTTTAGTTGTTATATTTTCTCAAATTCTTTATATCTTTTCTTTTCATATTAAGTTCTTTCATTACCTTGATTTCCCATAACCTATGAAATACCAGAAACCATATAGACATATTTATGAAATCAGGTATCCTGTGTCCTTTCTGTGGCAGCATTCATTGGTCTCTTTGATTGGATAGATCTTGTGCTGTTGTTTCACACCCAACATACTTTCTTAGACATGACAACCAATCCAAATATAGAGATAATGTACAGATATAAGCCTGAGAATGACAAATCCAATTGTCAATATTGTAGTTGGTTTTGATGTTGAGTGGCTACTATTAGTTGGAATAACGACCATGAATTCTTTCATCCTTCCAATGAGGGATATTGAAAGTAAATAATCCATAAGTATGAAGGTATTAAAGTTCAGTAAAAAGGTTCCTTGATACAGATATGACAATATGGCTTACTTCTTCCAAATGCTAAGATGAAAACAAGACAAATGTTTAGTGGATTGATATGGCCAATAAATATTAGTGTAATATTTGGCAGATTTTCTGATACCAGGCACATTAGTTGGTAGTACACAACATATCGAAACTTGGCAGCAGAATGAGTGGCAGGGGTTACCTGGTAACTTAGTAGAGTTTTAGAAGCAATAACCATGTTTACTGGCTCCTTTTTGTAATTAGAAAATTACTTGCTGAAGGAAGATTTTTTCTGTTGAAAATAACTTCCCTGAAAAAAGAATGTTTACTGGTGTTTGGATGTCATTATGAAAATATATTCTGGTGGTTGGAATACAATGAAGATTTGGAAAAATTTTCATCAAGATTATCAAAATTTGCAAAATATAAATTTCTTAAAAGATAACAAAAATATATATGGTCTTTCTTTCAATGGAAATTAAACTAGAAAATTTCATTATTTATGCACTCATATTTGAGCTAAGGCAAACCACAAATCAAATCATCATAGAAACCCATTACTCCAAATTCAATTAAATAAAAAAAATGCAACAGCCTCAATGATCTCAAAGGAAATTCTTAGATTTCGTATTTTATGTGACTTTGTTATAACAACTTAAAAAGTTTGAAATCCATGAAGATTTCGGGGTGTTAATGGCTGATCTAGAGTAGAGAGATGGAGTTTGGTTTAACAAGAAAGAGGGCAAGGCCTAAGGAACAAGAGCTGTTGTTAGTGGTGGCAAGTTTTGTGGGGAGAGGGAGTCGCTTGAGAGTGAGAAATGACAGTGGATTGAGGTTTGAGGGAGAAAGGGAGATCGGATAGGAAGGGGATTTTACTGGCTCTTGGGTTTGGGTAGTCTTTAGTTAGGGGTTTGTGTGGTGAAGATTCTTGGGAAGGGAAAAGGCCTTTCATGTGTTTTGGAAATTGTCTTCCCCTTTCAAAAAAACAAAGGATATTTTTTTGTGTGTGTTTTTTGTTGCTTTTTCTTTGCACCAGCAAGCTAACTTCTGTTGACCAATTTATATTCTACCATCCAAACATTGGAAAATGACATCTGGAAGCCATTTTCTTCATGGTTATGAACTGGAGTCTTAAAATGTTCTACTAGCTCAATTCCTAATCCATGTTGCCAAGGTGATTGAACTTGTCTATTAGGAGATTTATGAGCAGTGCTGTTCCAGTCTTTGTCTTTGACTAGGAAGCACAGACAGACATGGGACACGTGCATGATGATACGGGATATGCCATCTGGTTTATGAGCATTAAAATCTTCTTAGATTTTTGAGCAGTCTCCTTTATTAAAATCTTATTAGATATACTTTAAATTTTATTTGGCTCAATTGTTGTTTAAACTTAAAATTCTAACTCAATAGGTTTTAAATTTTCCAATCAAAAGCTCATTTAAGCCAGCCCAATTTTATACTTGAGTCCTAACTATATTAACCCATTTTCTCCTTCACCAATGCAACATCTAGTTTTGGTAGTGCAGCCGCTGCATCTCCTTCCACCCCATCAATCACATAATCTTCAAACCAACTTTTCAATGTCTTACACATGCTTAGATTCACACTGCTTGAGCACAAAGCAAGCAAGAATGAACCGTTGGAGAAGTCACAAAAATTATAACCATTGGAAAAGTTGGTTAGTAGAAGGAGATGCTACAGCTGCACTTCCAAAACCAGATGCTGCATTGGTGAAAAGGATAAAGAAAATGGGTTAATATAGTTAGGGCTCAAGTATTAAATTGAGTTGGCTTAAATGGACCTCTGGTTGGAAGATTCAAAACTTATTGAGTTAAAATTTTAAACCTATAAAACAATTGGGCCAAATAAATTTAAAGTATATCTAATACAATTAATTGTTTCATATGCATGATAATATAATTATTTGTTGGAACAAAATGCTATCTAATTAGTTTTTTATATATTTTGAAAGATTTTAATGCATAGTCTATATTTAGATTAAAACTAATAAAGATATATAAAATAATAAATTTTAATGAAAAATTAATTAAATTATACACATATATCAATTATATGTATTAAATTTATATTTTATTACTGTGTTGTATCCTAATTTTTCAAAAATTACCATATCGCTTTGACTGTGGTTCCTAGGGTGTTTGAAAGAACAGTAGGGTGGGGAATAGGAGCATGTTGGCATATTTATTTGTTTGCTTTCTTGCATTGAAAGAGCTGATTTTAATTATCTTAGCCTGCCAATTGTTTTGCTGCTTCATCAAAGTGGAATGTTTCTTACCAGCAAAGAGTTTTTTGTCAACATTTTATTGAGAACTATATTGATCTCCTAATGATTACAGATTTCTCCAGACGATATCAGATGGGATGGTGAGGACCCAGGCATATCATATCGAGGGGGCCCTGGTTTTCATGTAGCTAAGAAATCCTTCAGCCGTGGTGCTCCTGCTCCAGGTCCTGGAAGAGGTCGAGGTTCAGTGAAGGGCCAATTCAGAAAAGAATTTTTGCCATCACAGAATGGTATTGCAAAGAAAGTGTCTGATGATATTGAGTTGCTTAACACAGAGACACTAGTAAAGGAGGTATTTATGGAGAACCATCTCAACTGATGTTATTACATGTCAAATTGAGATACACATTTTAAGTTGTTGGCTAATTCTTATTTTGATCCCATCAACAGGTGGAGAGGGTTTTTGATACAAGTCAACCTGATCCTCTTGAGCTTGAGAAGGCGAAGAAAAAGTTAAAAGTAAGATTATTATCGATTCATACCCACCTGGATATAGCTTTCTTTTCATTGCTTAGTACTGCAAGCCGCCTAATCAATATATTTAATGCATATGTAATGCAGGAACATGAACAAGCTCTCATTGATGCTATTGCGAGGCTTGCCGATGCATCGGATGGGGAAAGTGGTAATAAATATATGTGTACATAGTGATCTTTTGCATTCATTTCTGCATATTGCAGATAGCCCAGCACTTGTATTAGTACTGATTAGAATTAGTTTTTATTCCATTCAATTTGTTGAAGAAGCTAGTTGCATAATTTTTTTTCCTTTTTTCAAACATGTAACATAAGGTGATTTTCTTCTATTAAAACCATCTGGAACATTGTTTTGAATGGATCAAGGCAGAAATAAAATCTATTTACTCAGCCCATGTTGTATTTATTTTTTATTTTTTTTATTTTTTCCAACATGTAAGTGACACAGAGGTTGTATTAGATTACTGCTGTAATAGTACAAATTGGTCTTGATCCAGAGTGCATAGACAGTGTATGGTGGGCTGTTATTAAATGAACCAAGTTTTTGCTTTACAAATTATGGCATTTCAACAATGCTGTACGCAAGGTTAAGCTTTTTCTGAATTAGCGTACACCGGTGAGCCTAATTCTTTTGTTTCTCTTATTAATTGTCAGATGGAGAACAACCCTTCTCGCGTGGGCAACCCATGGAGCGGCTGTAAGGATGCAGACAACCAATGGTATTGTGGACACCATCAGAGATTGACTAGTTGGATTTTTTATTTCCTATTTCTTTGATTTTTATTTTTCCTTCTGGAATCTGCATCTGGTCCTCATTGGATAAAGAAGTTTGCCAGAATCTTGTACGAGGATCAGTGCTTTAACTTAATGTCCTTGGAAGATAGCTGCTTTCCCTCATCTTTCGGATGACAGTGTAGGTTGAGAACTTGGACTGGAATGTAAAATTACCCATGGCAGTCTTCAATGTAAAAATTTTGATATTTTAGGCTAAATGGCTGTAGTCTGTTGTGCATAGCATGTGAAATCCGTGTTATTGGTTGCAACCAAGCTTTCCACCATCTTTTCGCAACATATGCTAATGCTGCACGCCACAGCATAATGAGAACTGGAATACACAGGATTCAGTGACTTTAAAAATTGCATTTGCAACAAAATGTATTGTGATATTTCTTGTGAATGAATCTTTCAATTTAACTCCAATTAAATCACCATGAGTAGACACATGACATGATAGTAAGTATAGGTTTGGGTTTGAAGTGGCAGAGGACAGTCCTAGTATGCTTTCCAGACTGCTTGTAAATTTTAAGGAGGTGGTGACAGAATTGGCCTGTTCACAGCAAACAGATAGAAACAGGAGATCCCAAAGATAGGACTTAACTTTTGCCACTCCCTTAGGTGCTTCTATCAATTGGATTGGTTTTAACATTGTTGATTTGCAATCTTCAGCTTGTTTACAACAGTTGGAAGTTTCTACACTCATAAACCCTCATCAAGAGTTTCAGATTCAAGGGACTTTAATGGCTAGATGGTTTCTCTAAAAGGACAGCCACTACCTAATCTCACATTAAGCTAGAATTTCATACAAAAAGGTCCTACTTAAATTGCCATGAATAATTAAAAGAAAGGTGGGAAGATTCTCACAAAGAAGACAGCCTTACAACTAAACCACAGAAGGTAAGTTACAATGCTGGAAAGCAAGCAATTCAAAAGCCAACTCCTGTTAACAAGACAGCTGCTCACATCTAAGAGCTTAACTTTTTCTATACTGGTATTAACTGATTTGGGGGCGGCACTGCTAATCAAGAACATATATTCTGCCTGCAAATGATGATAGCACCAAAATGCAATCTCAAGAAAACTCAAAGCTTTCAGTAACTACTATTCTTCGGTAGAAAAATCTTTGAACCAAGTCATTGCTGGTGTTAAGGACAAGTACATACCTCAACAATCTGTCCAGCTTGAGTTCATCACCCATCTAATGTTAGCCTTAGGAAACCACTGGTCTTACTACATAAGAAAAAACAAATCTGTCAATCATGGAGAGATCATCACCCATCTAACATGGAATTCCTGTATAAATTGTTCCGCAAATTCTATTATGCCCTATAGATTAGATCTCGTTGTGATGTAAACTAGGCAAATAACAGCAGATAAGAGATGAGGATATGAACCTGGTCAAATTTGCTGAAACAGCCAAAATTAAAATTCAACTCAACCTGCTAAAATAGAACATTGACGTCCATTATATCACTCCCTTATTGACAACGAAATCAACAAATACTCGTGAATCACAAGATCAATCATCTGTGGCTCAAATTATCAGGAAGCAAGCAAAGGAAAAGAAAGTTAAGAAACGGATAAACAGACACATATATAAAGCATCAAAACTCCAAATAAACAATACCAAGAATCCAGAAACTCCAATCAGGCACACCCATCAATGATCATCACAAAAAATATAAGATTAAAAAAAATCATCAGTACAAGAACTGCATAAATAATTCTAAGAACCTGAAAGTTCAGCCTAAGCACATAAATCCAGTGATCACCAATCAAAATCAAACAAAAAAACTTTCATAAACACAAAGATCCCAACCACGAACCACCCACCAAGGCGTTAAAAGATAAAAATAATAAAAAGTTGATCAACGCAACCGGACCTCCAAGAGAATAAGATTAGCAACCAATCATTGAGGAACCCGTTTGTGCATAGCAACCAAAAAAGATCTTTAAGATCTGTCCACATCCTCAAATGTCAAGGGTAATTTGCTTTTACCCAGTATTTACCATTGATTTTATTGGTGATACTACCATGTTAACAGTCTCACAATGAGCGTTATGCCACTGGATTTAAAGATTGTTGGCTGGTTCAATTGAATTTCTATTCGTCCTGAAATGGGGTTATGGAGAAGGGGAAAATGGAGGGTATTGGGGGAAAAGTGTAGCAGAAATTGAGGTTGTCAAGTTAGGAGAGAAAAAGGGTCGAATTATAGGAGGATTGGTGAATGTCTGAACGATTATTTTAAGGAGGTAAAAGAAGAATGATAAATTTAGGAGGAATGATGTTGCCAAATCATAATATGAGTGTTGCTAAAGTTTTGGATTTCCTCAAAGCCATTTTGACAAGGAATGCTTGCTTCTATTCACTCACTTTCCTCTTTAATAAAAGGGATTTACGGTACGTTTTTTACCATCCAAAATCTCTCATGGAGGACTACCTGTCAGAATTATCAAATTTCTCTTAAAAAACAGTATGAACTTTTTATGATCATCTTGCCCTCTGGGTTAGGCCTTAGGCCCATCCCAAGAATAACATTCAAGCCTTCAATGAACGATGATCCCAATGTTCCCATGTCATGGTTTAATCCTAGAGCCCAGAGGCACGCATGGACCCATTCCACCCATTGCAGCGACTTCAGCCCAGAGGTTGATGAAAATGTCGTGCTTTATTGTACGAACTGCTGTGAATTTCCATTGCAAAGCTTGTCCAGGGCTAGGGGAAATTGAAGCTCAAGGGAGGAGAAGGTAACAAATTACCGAGTAAAGTAGACTTATGCTCGAGGATTGTATATGCATCGAGTCTATTGCAAACAGACTGTCAAAGATTTGGCCAAATCGTACAAGTCAAAAGAAATTGGTTTTCGTATGATTAGTTGCCATGTTGCTAGACATTCTCAACCCCGATGGAGCAACATACATTTGATAGAACAAAATATAATTTAACCGCCTAACACAATTAGCTATATGGGGCTGAACCATCTTACAAAAATACCCAAAAAAAGAAAAGGATACAGGAATTATCCATTTCACTTTCTCGATCGCTTCTTTGCATGTCCACTACCCAATTCGTTCTCAACAACTTCTCTTCCCCGTTTAGCAGGAACTGACGGAGTAGCAGGAGATGGTGCTGCTGCTCTCTTCGGTGGTCGTCCTGTACTCCTCTTTGCTGGGCTTCCCATCTCTTTTGCTCTTTTTCCACCGGAACGTGTCCGTGGAGTTGATATTTGATCCTTACGTTGATCACCTTTACTATTGCTGTTTTTCTTCTGCTCACCTCCATCTCCTTTACCATTATCGGAGCTAATCACACCCTTCAGCGTCTCTATTAATGGCCCATTATTGGATGAAGAGCTCCTTCTCATTCTATTCAGGAAGTTTGCTGCACTTCGCTTCTTTGAACTGATATTTGCGTTGGTCTTCTCCTTCTCAGCCTTGGATTCCGAATCCTCATTCGATGACCCACCTTTGCTTGAAATGGCAGTATTGGTATTGGCATCTGAATTTTTGTTTGTGCTTGTGTTACTACGAGTCTTTACATTTTTGCTTGCTTTTCTTGCACCAGAGGCAGATCTTTCTCTTGTTCTCTTCTTTGTTACAAGACTTTCCTCGGCTTTCTCAGACGATTTATCATGCTGTTTCCAATCTAGAACTGGTTTCTCATTCATCAATGTGGCTATCGGCTGCCTTTTTTTGTCTTGTCCAGAAGATGATGTTGATGCTTTTGCAGTAATTGAGCTCCGTTTGCGACAAGCGATCAATGGGACTGATAATTTAGGTTTCATTGACAAGGAGAGTGCTGGTTCCGGTTCTGGTTTCATAGGCATCTGGGATTCAAGCAGCGTGTAGGATTGTGCTTTGGGCAACGAGTTTGTGTTGGGAATCTGGACAGCAATCTCCTTTGAAACAAGTGGCCGAAGCTCAACAGCAGCTGCGTATTCTGACGACTTCTTGCCAAAGAAAACAATGGCATTGTTTAAAAGCAACAATAAGTCTCTAAAGAACTTGCTTTTGCATCCTGAATACCAGCCTTCTTCGAGCCTTGTCCGAATAGTCTCAAAGTCAAGATGTTGCCGAACCAAGTTCAGGTAATCTGGTGTTTCCTGCAGGATTGAAAACTTAGCCATGCCTAAGATATTTGCATGTCGCATTCATCAATTATGTGGGGCAAGAAAATGACAAATTAAAGAAATTGCAACTAATGGAAGCACATAGATCAAAAACAGCAGTCGATCCCATATAGCATACAAATAAAAAAAACATATGTTTTTGTTTTTATTTGAAGAGCATTATGATTAAAAATTAAAAGGTCTACCTGATCCTTACCTTTCCCATTCAACAAAATAAAAACTAAACCCAGGTGGTTTACACATGCTTTTGCTTCTTCTGACGTACAAGTATATGTACATGTGTACATGTCAGATTGATGCAAACTACGTGTGAGGGACCTTAACGTCAATAGGTTAATAAGATGTATTAAAATCTATTTAACACCTTTTAAATAGTATACAAATATAGAGAAAGGGGAAAAGACAAAGAGCACAGAAGACTGAAAACAGAATTTATTATTAGTCAAAGCTGATGACTGACCAAACTTGGGATGGAGATGGGAATAAAGGGCCTCTCCCAATTTCTTTCTTGGACAAGATTCTCCCCTAATACCCACCATAGATCTTGCACCGATTAGCATGCGTAAAAGGATTTCGTGTTTTCACTAAACCCATTACCCCAAACAACTTTTGCTTGTTCACAGCAAAATGGACCGACTAACAACTCCTTATCAGGATACCACGTGGACCCGAATCCACTGCTGTTCTTCCTTCTCAATATGGCAACGCCACAAAAATCTAGTTTGTGAATATGACCTCTAAATTTATGCAGTCTATGTTCTATCTATGCAAATTGCCGATGTAACATAATTAATCAAATTATAAACATTCACATAATCAGATTTAAAAAGGATGAATGAAAACAAGATTTCATAATACTAATCACGAGAACACCAAAGTCCAAGCCTACATTCAACAATCCTGTTTATTGGGAACAATAAAGGGGAGACGAGAAAAAGACAGGAGAGGACAGGCTATTGGCCAATGATATCAAGTTAGTAGTGGTAGTAGTAGCCAGTACTACCAGATTCCTTTTTTGGATATTGCCCTTTTTCCTTCTACTACCGAGTATAGTTTTTACTATTTATCTTTCTGACAAAATCAGAGGAAAGAGAATCTTTTCATTGAAAACCTAATTCCACAAGGTTCATTTGCTCTTTATCTCCAAGCATGGCTGCATGGGCCCAACCACAGCACATGATATTCATAACTAAGAAAATTACAGGAACAAAATGAAAGGGTAGTTTTCGTCAATTCCAGCCACAAAATGATCGACAGCACGCAATTACCCTACACTTAAATGTAGCTAAACCCACCCAAAATAAAAAAAATTAAAAAAACAAGGAAGAGAGACCAATTATTTTACACAACTATTAGACATTTCTAATACGGCCAGATCAGCGGTTCAATTGCAAGGATCTCATTAGATAAATCAACTGGTCCAAACTTTGTAAAATACCAATTCCCCCTTTATCTGTGATCTATCATGGAAGTATTCTCCATGACCGATAACTATTTATCATAAAAGTCACCAAACCTAATCGTGCTGACACGTCAACCCCAGATTGGGCCACCACTACTGATAGTGTTGCTGTATCTCACCCGCAAAGCACCCAATAAAAACCTTCTCCTTATCTCTTTTTTTTTAATAAAAAAAGTAATTATAAATTGATTTTAAAAAATTGAATCGAATTTTTTTCAAAAAATTAGAATATTTTGTGTTACCTGGCCATCGAGTCGGCGCTCAAAGAGGGAGCCGAGATTATGAGACCGGAAGATCTCGAGGAACTCAACCAACGGCTGAGATTCAATGGAAACCTTGATGGCCGGAGATTGGTCCAATTCCTCATTATCCGGTTCGTCCGGTTCAGCCTTTTTCTTTTCCTTTCCGGACAAGCTTGCCGAGCTCTGTACATCGCTGCTCTCTCTATTTGGTTCTTCCCCCTTTGACTCGGCTACTGACTCGGGCGAGTCACCAGGTTCTGTCCCCGGGTCACCTCTTTCCGAGTTCCCCGCCGATTCCTTCGCCACGCTATCACAACTCCCGTTGCACGAATCCTCTCCCGCTGGCTTCTCGCTCTCCATCTCCTTACCCGTTCCACCACCTTCCGGTTCGACCAGTACCGGTTCAACCTTCGCCTCCTCCGGTCCGGCTCCCGGACTCTCATCCTTCGGATCTGTAGAGTTCGACTCGTTCACCGAACGATTCTCCCGGTCCGACTCTTCGCCGGCGTGAACCGGTTTTTGGATTTGATTTTCCGGTTCGTTTTCTTCTTCCTTCTTATCGCTTTCCTCCTCTCTCTCCAGATCCGTTTTTTCAGTTTCTTTTCCGTTATCTCCCAAGCTCTGTTCTCTCTCTTCTTTCAATCTCTGCACCTTCAATTGCAACGACCTGTAAAAAAAAGCCAAAAAATTCTCGAACTTTGCCCCAAAAAGGAAATAATTTAAAATTTTTTAAAAAGGTATTTTTGTAATTATTTACACGATGGAGAGGTCATATTGTTGGACTTCGCGGCGGAGTTCAGCAACGCGGAGTTTTCGGAGCTCATCGAGCCAAGGAACGGCGGTGGTGATGTTATTAGTAGTTTTAGCATCGTCGCCTCCGGCGTCGTTTTCAGCGAACCGGAGCTTAAGTTCTTGAAACTTCTGCTGACAAGAGAGAGGAGTAAGGAAGAGGTGTCGGAGCGTGGAAGTACGTTTCTGGAGTTCCATAGCAACGGAGTCCCAACTCTCGGTGCCGTAACGGTGAACGGCACAGGCAAGTAAGAGCTCCTCCCATGTACCCCATGTTTGTTTCTCGGGAAAGTTGTCGGGTTTGGCCATGAAAAAAAATAGAAGAAATAATAATAATAGTATCGGTCACGGTCACGGTTCCATAATAATAATAATCCCTTTTCTGAATAATAAATTTTTTTAAAAAAAATTATCTTTTTAATGATTTGTTTATGTTCTTTTGGAATTTCAAAGAAAAATAAAGAAGGAATAGCTAGGGCAGTAGGGCTTAATCTCTGTTCTTTTCTTATTTTCTTCTGTGTGCGAGGTATTTGTGTGGTTTTATATGGGAATTCGGCTCGGCCTTTTGTACTAGTTCAACGATGACCTGCTTTTGCTTTTGTCCGTCAAATTACTTTTTAGCCCTTTTAGTTTTTTTTAACAAATTCTTATCTAAATTATTCAAATTTTTTCTTGATTAATTTATGGTAAGAAAAGATCTCTATTTGTGTATTTATTCAATCTGTTGGAATCGTGGTTGGTGGAACACGTTTAATTCTATTTGATTATTATAGCAGTGACGAGGTTGCCCTTCTAGACATCCATCTCGTTTCAACTTGGTTTAGGTACCCAACAGTTAGGACCTTAGTGACCAATTTAATTTATGTTAGGACTACTTAATTACTAATCTGATCCAAAATAGTTGAATGTCCTAAAATCTTTTATTTGAAAAAATGAAATTTCAAAATTAGGCCCTTGGCATTTCAGCCCAAGAAGCTTGAATGATTTTTGTAGTCTATGAACTAATCTATGCAATGGCCCGACCCAAGAAAATAAAAAGAAAATACTCGTAATTGGACTATTGGGATGAGCTATGGCAATATGGAAAGAATAAGGTTTGTTAGTCAGCCCAATTTCTTGGGTGACGAGCTATTTCATAGGCTCTGTTAAGTAATTACACTAGATTGAATTTGAGCGTTTGATTCAATAATATATATACATATATGAAACAAAATGTAAATCGCCTCTTTAACCAAATCATATTAACAGTAATAACCTATAGATGTTGGTTAATGATAGGCTTATTATAGCACAACCAAAGTGGGTCTTGTATCCGCTTTTCACTCTTTGTTTCAACTGTCATCTCTTTTGTTTTTTGGATAATTAACTTCATCACTTCTGGACTAAGGGCTTCGTATTCAGGCTAGATCAGGATCGTTTACAAAGCCATAACAACAAGACAACTTGGGAATCCAAATCAGTAACCAAAAGGATATGTTTTCTTTCGCCCTATATGGGTACCTCTTGTTTAATTCATGACATTTATTCATTGAAGATTGAGTTAGCAATAAAGAGAATTGCAAGGTTAATTATTTTTGTAAGTGAATGACCTGGAAGAATATTGGACACACAACTAGTCTGATTTCAATTCAGATTTGCACCCGAGCATTTGGTTGCATGTATTACTGTTCAAAGAATTGGGTGCATGTATATGATTAGTCTTAAAACATTAGTGATAACAACTAAACAAAAGGTTTTGCAAGAGAATGGAATTGGGTGCTTGAGTTCTCTTTGGTTTTTGGCCATTTTACAATGTGAAAACTTGAAATGTTTGTTTGAAGATATGCAAAGCCTAACAGCCCTTCCAACATTGGTGATTTGGGGTTGTGAAAAGCTTGATCTCTCTATGGAGCTGGAATTTGGAGGAAAAGATGATGGTAATCTTCGAAAATTATTTATTCTAGGGTTTACCAAAGATGGAGGCACTACCCCAATGGATTTTTCTTGGATCTACCAAAACTTTTCAGCAATTGTCATTTGTACATGAACTTGAGAACCACTTCACATTGCCAATCTGGCTCCAACATCTCATATCTATTCAAAAACCTTGGATGATTGCCCGAAGTTGTCATCTCTACCGGGAGGGATGCAACAGATCACTTCACTTAAATAATTGAGTATTGTGGGGTGTCTGAATTAAGGGAAAGATGCACACCACAAAGATTGCTCACATCCCTAATATTTATCTCAGCGACTTGGAAGACTTCAACTACAGATGATGAATCCGTAAAGGCGTTTCATCTCCTCTTACAACTTTCACATCTGTAACCATATTTTTTAAACTTCTGGGGAACTTCTGTCCTTATGTTCTAAGTCCAATCATTAATGCTCATACTCTTTAGAAAAAATTGAAAATATTACAACTTAAAGCATCTTTTTCATCTGTCCACTCCAATATTCTGAGTTCAACCATACTCAAACCATATTTTAATTTTAAGTCTTCTGATCAGTTGGATTTTTTTCTATTATATGTTTTTCTGTTCTAAATTATGCTATCTATGAAGTGGTAGGTCAAGTTCATGGATTTCTAGAGTTCTATAGGTGCTTGGACCAACTGCTTTCCTGTGTTACGTGTCATGTTGATCATTGCCTTGTAATGTATGTTGTAATCTGATATGTTCTATCCTTGCTTGTTTCCTATGTCATAAATCAACTCAAAAGTTTTTATTTCTACTAATTAAAGGTTATAGAACAATTATAACTTTTCCCCTCGATGGGTATATTGTGGCTGTGTGTGTTTTTAGTACAAGAAACAAAGAAGTAGCATTATGATATCAGCATTTAAATTTACTATTTAAACCTCAACCTACTCCATTCTTATTAGTATTATTTTAGCACTGCTTTATGGAAACCAAAATTTAAAACGAAAAGAAATACCATCTTTCGTAGGCTACTTTGAAATGATGTGACAACATAGCTTAAGACTATTTTCAGAGACAGAAGACTATTTTCATGTTCTACTCAGAAAAAAGGCAGCAAGCAGCAAGATTCACTAGGATAGTCTTACTTTCACTCTTTGGAAAAGAGTCCGGAACCAAATAAACCTATCGATTAAGAAATTTACAAATGAAATATTCACTAACCAAACCCAGTAATTTAAACAGTGCTAACAA
This sequence comes from Theobroma cacao, assembly GCF_000208745.1. Classification (NCBI taxonomy): domain Eukaryota; kingdom Viridiplantae; phylum Streptophyta; class Magnoliopsida; order Malvales; family Malvaceae; genus Theobroma; species Theobroma cacao. The sequence goes on from NC_030854.1 coordinate 28,524,530, forward strand.
ATTTCAGATGTGCTAAACAAAAACTCACAAAATCGATTGTAGTGTAATTACTAAACCAAGCATAAACACTTAATAAAAACACTAACCAAAGCTTACATTATATTTCGACAAATTCAAGCACCCGTAGCTCCCTTCAATGCCTTCTTCAACTCCTCATTTACATCCACTTCCGTCGATTTCTTATCGTTGTTTCTTCTCTCCATTTTTGATCTACTAACCCCATTTCTTTCCATTTCTCGATATGTCCCAGAATTCAAGTCCCCGAATTGCCCGCCGGAGATTTCTCGCCTGAGATCCTCCACGGCTCTCTTCAGAAACCCATTCTCAGATTGCAAAGCTTCCAACTGTCGCTTAACAGTATAACATGCTGTCGCCAGGTCAGCATTGGAACCCAGCTCTGAACCCGCCTTGCTGTCTGTCGATATGGCCTGCTTCGACTCAACACTGTCCACGTGCTCGATCCCGATCTTATCCATCACCAAAAACGGAATCTTGCTATTCGAAATCCCAGCCGTTGGATCACCGAATCGGCCGACGCCACTCTTCATCTCCGATGGAATCCTCATTCCCCACCGGAATTTCAGCAGCGCCTTTCCCTTAACTGGCACCTCCGTCTTCGCCGCCACCTCCATTCCGGACAGAATCCCAGTGATATCTCCCCAATTCAGAGCCGCCAATTTCCTCTTCTCAGCAAAGAACCCGCCGGCCCCGCCGTTAACAGCCGGCGTATCCACAGCCTCAATCGACGAATCGTCCTCCAAAACGACGCCACTCCTTGGCTTCACGGCTCTATCAAAAACCGAAGACTGCGACTTCTTGATTGAGAAATCCCCAAACTGAGGCTTGAAGTGAAGCATAAAACTAGGGTTTCCAGGGCCAAGGAGATTAAACTCAGCACTCATAAGCATAGAGCTGGAAATCGGAGAGCCGAACGGTCCGGTTCCAGTTTTGACGATGAGAGAGAAAGGGTTCCACGTGTCATTAGGACGATAGGCGATTTTGATAGACGGTCCAGATTCGAAGAACGTAGAAAGATTTAAAGTGAGCTCCTTCGATTCGCCGGCGACGATTCCCGATTGAAACGGCAAGCCCAAAATACTTAGAGGTACTTTCGCTCTCAGCACCGGCCTTTTCTCTTCACGAAATTTCAATGAAGCTTTCATTTTTTTTTTACCTCAAAACCGTAACTTGAGATTAAAAATAAAAAAAGAAAATCTTTTCGGGCACTGAAGAATGAAGATTGGAGTGTAGAGCTTTTTGAATTTATAGGAATTTCTTATTTTGCTTTTGAAAAATTTTATTTAGCGGAAATTCCGCCAAATTTTGGCCGGATCGGGGAGGAGTTTCAGAGTGCTTGGCTATGGTGGGCTTAAAACGTAGGAGGGTTCGTCAGCTCTTGCCATTGGGTTTTAAGAAAATAACGAAAAGAGTAACAGTTAGGGAATTAAGGTTGGGGGCGTAATTATGGGGAATAGGAAGGGGGATTAGTGGGAGTAATGGTGGATGTGGATCTATGGCTACCACCCAAACCCAATGATAGATGAAATGATGAATAAACAAGGCAAAGGCGCCAGGTCTTGGAGTATTGTAGCAAACTTGGGTATTTTTGAATTTCAAAATTCAAAAAATTAAAAATCGTTTTCAAATGGCAATTATTTTATCTGGCGTTTATAAAATCAGTATTTAAATTTTTATAAAGTTAATCCACCCATAATTTTGCAGCGGATTATCTGTGAACATCGCTGGGCTTTTTGGTGATAGCTCTTACTTTACCAAGTTTTCAAATGCATTCATAACTAGGAAGATAATTGTTAAAAGAAACCCAAACAGCGATGCTAATGCCATCTTTCTGATAAAAATGGCAATATTTACACACACCTTTTATTTTTCTTAAAGCATTTTTTTAATGAAGTTACAAGTATATTATAGAGATGATTTCGTGTATTATCCCACTTGATTAAATAAAATTAAGGTATTTTATAATTAGATTCGATTAGAGTTTAAATATTAAAAGTACTACTCAGCATCAAGTAAAGTTTGAGTAGTGGTGTTAGGGTATGTACTATCGGATTATAAATAATGATTCTTAACATAAAATATTAATTTTTTATTGTTTTTATGATAAATGACTTATATTACTTATAGTTAACATAAGCTAAAATATTAAATAAGTCCCTAAGCTATCTCATATTAGCTCATTTCTTTTATTATACACATAAGTTCATATTCTATGAGTTTTACCTAAATAAATTTTTTTATTGACCCAAAATATCATGTGGCACACGTGACCTTAACGGTTGTTGACTCATTATCAATTGACATCTTTTGCCACCCATTTTAAATGATGTGGTTTTTTTAATGACTAAATGTTTAATTTGGAATCAAATGTTTCAATTGTAACAATTAAAGGCTAAATGTTCTTAGTTCCTTACAATTAAAGACTAAGGTAAGAAATGTCTAGCACTTGTAGGACATGCACATGACGTGAATGTATAACAATTTATGACGTGCTGTGTAACAATTTTTTCATCATGATGTGTAATAATTAAATTTTTTAATATAATGTATAACAACTAAATCTTCGACATAGCGTATAATAATTACATTTTTCAACAAAATGTGAAACAACTAAATCTTCAACATAACATGTAATAATTATATTTTTTAACATGACGTATAACAATTAAATTTTTAACAGGGTATATAACAACTACATTTTTCAATCGATCATTGGAGCAATCATCGATGACAAACGAGAAAAGGAAAGAAAAGCAGAAAAAAATGGAAAAAATAAAAAAAAAATTAATATAAAAAATTATATTGATTAATAAATTATTGATGTTTATGAAAATAAAAATTAAAAGATTAAAATATGAAAAATACAAATGGAGAAAAATTATTCAAATAATTAAAATAAAAAATTATATAACTAATTTAATATAAATTATTTAATAATTTAATAATAAATTATTGATGTGTAATGAAAATAGAAATTAAAAGATTAAGAAATGAAAAATACAAATAGAGAAAAATAATCCAAATAATTAAAATTAAAAATCATATAACTAATTTAATAATAAATTATTCAATAATTTAATAATAAATTAAAATATATTAAAAATTTATATTAAAAATTTAATAATAAAATATTGATGTTTAATGGAAATAGAATATATTTTTGTTTTTGATGAAAATAATTTTTTTTATAATAAAGGGTAGTTTTATCATTTTATCATTTATTCTTGGATTATTCTAAAGTTATTTCCACCAATTAAATATTATAATAAGTTATAATAGCAATTCTTATCTTATTTCATTCTATGAACCAAACTACATAATAATAATTTCATACTATTTATTCTTTATTTTATTTTTATAATATAATTATTCTATTTCATTCCGCGAACCAAATGTGTCGTTAATTAAATTTTGCTTGAGCTTACTTATGGTGTGTTTGATTTGTAGGAAGAATAAAGTGAGAATAGATTAGTCATTTTATATAAATAGAATAAGAGATAAACAACTATTATATAGTTTGATTCATAAGAATGAAATAGAACGAAAATTGCTATTGTGAATTATTTTAATGTTTGATTAGTAGGATTAGGTTTAAGAATAATTTAAAAAATAAGTGATAAATGACAAAAAAATATTTATTGTAATAGTTAATTTTTAAATTAAATTATTTTATTATTTTAATAATTAATTATAAAAATATTAATAAATTATTATTTAAATGTTAATATGATTATTTATTTTAATTTACAAAATATTAATAATTTATATTTCATTCAAAATATTAATAATTTATAATTAAATTATTTATTTTACTATTTATATTTATTTTTAAAATATTAAAATATAAAAAATTTATAAATTAAAATTTTAATTTAATTTTTAAGTTTAAAATATTAAATTTTTATAATTTATAATTAAAACTTAAACTTTTTTATTTTAAATTTATTTAATTTTCCTTTTAATTTTAAATTCATTTTGTTTTAGTGAGAGAAGAGCAATTAAATATATAGAAAGAAATTTTTGAAAATTGAATAAATTATATTTTATATAATATAATAATTCTTAAAATTAATAAAAAGTCTTTTTATTCATTAATTATTTTACTTTGTTCCTTATCTCTTGGAATAACCAATATCAACAAGATCTCAATATTGACAATTCCCTCGTCTCTATAAATGATTATTTCAAAAAATATCATTCCTTCCAAATAGTTTCTAGTTTCTACTGTAAACAACATTTGACATTAATTTAAAATTCAAATTTTCCTTAAAAAAGGAATTTCCAATCACTTGCACACATGAAACTGCGTGAAAATCCTAATCGTCCATCACTAAACAATCTAAGGCCCATGCAAAGTAATACGAGCGGAAGAGAGAGGGGGGGGGGGGGTAAAAAGGTGAAAAGGGAAAACGACTCTTCCAATTTCTAACTTCTCGTTCTCGGGGTTTTTCTTTTAGCTTCTCACGCACGCAATCAAAGCCTGTTTCCCCTTTTACAATTCTAGGGTTTTTTTTGTCCTTCTATTAAAACTCTCCCTTGATTTCGTTTTCATGTCTTTTTCGTCTTCTCGAGAAGATCAATGAGAAAGTGAAAAAGCCATGACTCGAATCATAAAACGTAGCAACAGTAGTGAAACTGATGCTAACGATTCCGATCATCAACATTTTAGTGATCGTAGAACTCTTCGCTCTCGTTATCTCGCTGTTAAGAATCTTATTTTCGGTAATTTCGCTTATTTCTTTTCACTTTTTTTTTGTCTTTTTTATAGTTTTATTTTCTGTTTGGTTTGGGAGAAAATGAATGGGAGATCAATGAAGTTCTTGTGTTAGGCTTCTTTGGGCTGTATTTTTTGCTGCTTTCTTTTTTGGCCTTATAAGTAAATGACAGAGAATAGATTATGAACTTGTAATATAAATTCGGATACTAATAGTTATTTATATTGGAAAAAACTTATCCGAATACAATTATTTATATAAAACAACTTACATTATATATATATATTTATTTTTCTTCTATAATATCGTTGGACGATTTTCTGTAAACTCTTTTTGCAGACGAAAGGGATGATATGTGTAGGGCTGACTCTGCCAAATTCAACTCAATTTTTAATGAAGTAGAGAGCTTACATCAACATGGTATTGTGTGTGAATAATTTTTTCTCCTCTATGTCAAGTGTTTTCAGTTTTTTTTTTTTTGGTTCATCACTTGGAGTTGCTGGACTTTTTGTTTTTGCCTTTTGGGATCCTCCCTGTGAATTTCAGTGCAGAAACCAAGAGAACAGATTGCTGATGCCGAGGCACTTTTGGACATTACCAACAGCTTGGTTACATCTGTGAAAGCAACAAATGGTAACGGGATTACTGTTGTCGATTTTGTCAACAGTCTTCTTAGAGACTTCGCGAAACAAAGCGGACTAGGTAGTAGTAGTAGCAGTAGACAGGGTGGCAGAACCTTAATAGATTACAAGAAGATCGGGATTGAAGTCTCACATGTTTTTAGGAGCAGTCCTGGATGTCGTACCATGTAATAGCGCTTGATTTTAATTCTATACTTATATTTTACATAGTTTTGTATTTATTTTTTAACGCCTTCAGGATTGGGCCTATGAATACACAACTAAATCAACGGAGAGCCAGTGTTTGCAGAAAACGGGTGAGACCTACAGAAAATGTGCATCCTGCAGAGGTAAGAATTGTTGATCAAGCTGCAATCATTGTTTATAACAAGAATGACGGAAGAAGTAGTGTTATCTGAAGATGATTTGTCCTGTTAGAATGTGGATGATTGGTTCAATTAAATTTACCTTTTAATGAAATTATGTTCACATCGTTGTCCATTCACATTAGGGGATATAAATCATATCAAATATTGGCAGAATTTGGTCTCTCGTGTAATATATACTGATTTAACTTTTTGCACCTACCTCATCTGGGTCTGTCTTTGTCAAATTTGTGCAGGTTGATGATGCTGATACACAGAAGAGGACAAATACCGATGGTAATATGTCCACCATGTTTGACATTCTGCGGATGCATAGAAGAGTGAGGCTTGAACATTTGGTATTGAATAGGAGTTCTTTTGCACAAACAGTGGAAAATCTATTTACCCTGTCATTTCTGGTTAAAGATGGGCGTGCTGAGATAAAAGTGGATGAGAAAGGCTTTCATCTAGTCTGTAAGATACTTCTGAATGTCATGCTTATGTCCCCTTTCCAAGTTTGTGTCCATTTTCATTTTTAAATCTAACATTCTGTCTTTTCTTATATTTTCTTTTTGGTCAGCACCAAGGAATGCTCCTGCTGCTAGGGCAGTTACGTCAAGAGAGGTTGTTTACAGCCACTTTGTTTTCAGATTTGACTTTAATGATTGGAAGGTACTTGGGAAAAAAAAATTATTAACTTTATGTGATATATGAGTTCTCATTTCTATATCTTTAATTTTGGAAATTCTTTTTTGAGATTTACAATTAAATAGTTTCATCATTAAAATGGTTTCATACAACTATAGTCTTTATGCAGAAGAGTGGTCTGCTGTCTATCATGGAGCCGCTGGTTTGGGTCTTTACCTTTTGTCTTCAGTCTTCACTATTTCAAACTTAAGAGAATTGTTTGTATTTGTAGAATTTGTAGTTTGACATAGACAAGATACCATTTTCTCTGCTTATTTTACTTCAATTTATTTGAATGGGAGGAAACAATTCTTGATTGCTGAAATTGTATTCTACAAAATCTTATTCTTCCATTTGCCTGAATGTGTTCATTTTTGCATTTCACAGCGGATGACAAATTATGTTGAGGTTGGGCAGGAGCTGATGCCCAATAGGGATCAAGTTGATGTTTCAAGCAAATTTCACTCAGATACATACAATGGACAATTTGAAGCAACAGAACCTACAACACCAATTAGAAAGCTGTCCAGGAACCGTGGCTTGGTTTTACAGGAACAGTAAATGGTGGAAGATTTATCTGAGAGTACTGACACAGAACAAAGACGTGCTGCCATTGGCTGAATTTTCAAGGTGAATGCAGAGACTTGTACAGCATTTTGTCAGGGAAATTTTTTTGGGTGTTTTGTACATAAATTATAACTGTTTAGTAGCGTACAGCATAGCCTTTGTTTCATTGGTTGATCATTTATGAGTATTTAGGTATTCTATAATTTTTCGTGGTCTTTTTCTTGTTATCGCTTTGGTAGTATAGGAGGCATAGTTGGTTTAGAAAGCTGTAGGAATCTCAAATTGCGTTACATTAATAACCCTGGCCCTTAGAAGATGAATAGTAAAGAAGTTTCTATGAACCTGTTTCTGTCATTCATCAATCATCGATGTTGGTTACATTAATAACTTTGGTCTTTTAAAGATGAATAGTAAAGTTTTTATGAACTTGTTTCTGTCATTCATCAGTGATGTTGATAATTTTGATATACGTGTTTTTTTTATATTAATTTGTAAAATATTATTTATTTTAATTTATTAAAATTTATGATTTAAAAGTGATATGAATACTTAAATATGATTTTTTTTCAGAAGAGTAGACTTTGATGTCAATTGTTACGTTTTATATTAATTTGTAAAATATTATTCATTTTAACTATTGAGTTTTATGATTTTGTTTTACAAAAAGTATTTAACAAATTAAAAATTATCATGTTTCATATCAATTTGTAAAATATTATTCATTTTGATATATTGAATATCACTATTTTATCTTACAAAAAATACTTTATAAATTAAAAATAATGTGAACTCTTAAATATTCTGTCATACCCTTAACGCAACCGTATGCCGAGACACTTACCCTCAGCCAACAATGTTGAATTAAGATTATCACTAGCTAAGAATGACAGGGTTACTTTTGCTAAGAATAGAAGGGTCTGGGCTTCTTTTACACTCATAGGAAGTGCTAAGTAATGATGATGGCGTAAGGGGAAAAGAATTATTGTTATTCAGAGATGCTTAGCAAATAGTCGATTTCTACTAGTGGTTTGTTTCCTTGGTATTCTTCACTCTTTAAGTTTCTTGGAATCAAATGTGTTTCGGCGAAATGATAAGTTTTTATTACGTGGTAGACGTGGGCGATATTGTTTTAAAAATTTAGGGATGGTACCTTAAAACTACCAGATCGGTTTGTCAAGTTGAAGGGCGCATACCCCCATAACATCCCTGCATTGATACAAAGAAACGCAAAGGATTGCAGGGCATATAAGATTAGAGACGTTAAGAACCCAATCCGGTATGCAATTTCAGCACTTGTCTTTAAGAATAAACTAGAGGGAGGAGTTCAACCCGTTGCATATGATGTTGAAAAGAAAATTGAAAATTGAACTAAAGATGTAACTACCCTATCACTGAAAGGGGAGACGCCAAACATGCTTTCTCTTCCACAATGTGGCATCAGTAAATTGATCGGGAATAAGGAACATTTATTTCTGCTGAACGAAAAATTTCACGACCATCCGCGGAACATTTCCTCATCTTAAATCTCTACTTCAGTTATCTTTCGGAATGTCAAGGTCCGCGAATACCGGACTGTCAACTCCCACTCCCATTGCATTTAGACCATTGTCCACATACACAACAGCTCCAGTGATAGCCGAAGACATCGGGGATGCGAGGAAGGCAGCAGCATTTCCCACCTCCTCTGTCCAGTTATAATTCAGACTTAATAAGTACACAACGATATATACACAGCAAGGCATAACATTTAAGCTTATGGTTGTGCTATAATTATTACACTTTCTAATCTTGATCTATATAAAATGTTTGTGCTTTAAACTTCACTTATAATTAATGGCAATTTCTTGATTGAGAGAATGTTGAATGGCAATTATTCCATTTTACTGCCACGACATGCAGAATAAGTTATAGTTTGTGACTCACCTGCTGATAGTTCTTTCTGTAGGGGTGCATTAGCCAGTGAGTAATCAATCATCATATCAATAAATCCAATTGCTTTAGCAGCTCGACTCCTCAATGGGCCTGAGATATTCTCGAATAGCACAGCAATGTGAGGGAATTGATAGATACAGCGTTAAGATACTTAACTAAGATGCAGCTCAGTGTTCCTCTACACTGAGCAAATCACAAGGAATGATGGCACATAATTGAAATTGCATATTCTTTAATGGACATTCTAAAAGTAACTTCAAACTTTCATAAGGAATGCATTTTCTGTACTTTCGGATTAATGCAGTTCTGTAGAACATACACATGCTTTCCTAAAATTATTACTAGAAGATTAGAGGTGCAAAAGCAAAACAAAATTCTAACAAGACAATTGGAGGCTCAATCAAGTATTATCTGCATGAACAGAACGGGACTATTACTTAATTGTGCAATGCAAAGGCACGAGATTTTCAAGAAAGCCCTATGCCAGCAATAGACTTTCCAAACAAATAGAACTGCTCAGAGCATGAGCATGACTGAGCACATTCCAGCACTAGGACACTAGTAGTCAACGAGGGTATAAGACCATCATCTTCATGGGTAATTTTGGTGGTAGTTACAGGCTTAAAGCCATAGCCCTACCCCTCATGCCATTAGACTTTTCAGATCAATAGGACATAGCCCTTAGCATGGACAAAGCACATTCCAGCAGTAGGGCACAACAGGACATGATGATGTAAGATTGTCATCTTGTTGGGTAAATTTGATCATCGATTTACCTAAAACTGCACTTTTATCATCCAATTTAAAAATAGATACATTTCCTCCTTATTTTGCTAAAATTTGAATTTTTTTTTTATAACTTAGTCCCTCCATGATTCTTTTCATAGTTCCTCCCATGCATGTGCTCTTGCACGGCACAGGAAATAATGGGAAATAAATATTTCTGACATAAGCTCAAAAGTCTTTTACTAAGAAAAAATTTATCGTTTTTCGTGTGTGTGTGTGCGTGCACATGTGCGTATGGGTGGGGCAATATTATTCTTATTAACAAGTTACTGTTAGACCTGCAGATATTGTGTTGACTCTGACTTTGTGTTTTCTTCCAGCTTCAAAAGCCAGCACCTGTATCAAGCAAACATTAAGTTATCAATAGTATAGAATCATGATAAATATAGGACAGAACAGAAAGAGATCTAGAATAGGGTAAGCAAGAGAGATAGAAACAGAAAGCAAGCCCCAGAGAATATACAAAAAGAAGAAAGAAAGAAAAACTCACACGTGTATCACTCTCCAAAGCAGCTTTTGCTGAACTCATGCCTCCACCGTATCTGCCCATAGAATGACATGAAAAGACGTAAACAAAATATCTAAGAGCAAAGGCTTAAATGGGAAAAACGTAAATGGAAATGTACCCTGGGATTATTCTTTCAGAAGCAATGTATGTTAGAGAAATTGAAGCACCACCTGCAGCACCAATAGACAAGCATAAATTCAAGCAACAATTGGATCTTCATTTCCATGGATTGTTAAGAGAGAAAAATAGGGTGAGATTGGATGAGAAATATGCCTGGATTCATTATTGGAAGAAAGTTCCTGAGTAGAGAAACAAAGGAGTAACTTGATGCGGACAGGGCAGCAAGGTATCCATTTCTTGATGTCTCTAAAAGTGGTTTGCTTACCTGCAGATGTATGTTAAAAATAGATAAGTACCATGAAGATATTTGAAAAACAGCACTGAAGTATTAAAGTAATAAACACCATACCTCTGGTCCATTTGCAAGTGAGTGAACAAGGATGTCAATACTGCCAAAATCCTTTTTCACACATTCAACAACCTCCTGTGAGACATTAACACAATGTTGTAACCTGTGTTACCATTCCTTAACCATATGAACTTCAAAGAAAAAGGCATTTTAATCACTGAACTGGAGAACCATCATAAACTTGATACATTTCAAAGATTACAGTTAAACATCCAAGTTTGGAATAGTATCTGGAATCACAAATTTGCAGCTTGAGGAACCAACCAAATAGAAAAAATTCAGATTGGGTATGATCATGGCCAAGAAGGATACTGTTTGTGAAAACCAAATGATTTTGACACCTAATTAGTTAAAGTAATACATGAACCATCCATACATTTAATTTAAGTAAATGAACACAAAATTTCAACTTTTTTCTGGCAAACATAGCATCACGAGGAAAACGAAAAGCTGCATAAATCTAACCGTTGATAGCTCTAACCCCATAGGAAAGAACAATGCAGTTCATTAAACCATGCAAAAGGTATTTTTGCTGCTTGGTTTGATTATTAAAAGTTGAGTATCCATGCAGCTGAAATGGATTTTGCAACAACTCATTGGCACTGAAACACTGGCAATATGTACCTAAATTTAATCAAGAAAATGATTTATCTGTCCTACGAGATGCAAAGGCAACTTAGAAGTTACATATTATGAGGTTGATTTTGACTGAACACTGTTTTACCTGAACCGTCCAATTTGAAGACCCAGCATAGCGTTTATTTGTTTTTACCTGCACGTAACAAAAAATTAGCATTTCACAAATTGATATTTGTCTTGTTCTAGAAACTACATGGAGAAAAAGCTTACATCTTCAGGAACATCCTCAGGACAGTCATAAACAGCATCCATGGGATAAACTTTTGTGATCTCCATTAATGAACCATCTGGCAATCTGGAAAAAATAAATTCCGATTAGCATAGGGTAAGGGAGAGTTCAGCACATATCAAAATCTATGTAATCGATCAGGAAAGGCCATATTTTTTCTTACACGCGTGATTCATCAAATTTCCCACGTCTTAGACTGCTCTCAAATATGTTGAGTGCCTGTACAAAAATAAGCAATTGTAAGAAACAATACAACTTTGACATTAAATGAGAATCTCTGTTTTCTAAATGACCAATAAGTTAGATCAAGATACATACAGGTACCCACGTTCCAACAATAATTTCAGCTCCAGCAGCAGCAAGAGATTTTGCTATTGCCCAGCCATATCCATTGTTATCAGCAACACCAGCTATAAATGCTCTTTTACCTGTTAACAGATGGCTCGTGTTAGATGTTCAAGTGGTTATGTTCATACCTCAGAGACAAGTTTCACGCCTTATGTGCTTTTGAGTCAGGACATGACATATTGAGGTAAAAATCTTTTCAGGTTCAACAAACATGAGCACATGTTGAAGACACACATGATCATGTAATCTATCTGTGTTCAATGTTGTTTCATGATTGAATCTAGGATCAATAAAAGTAGGCTTTTTTGTACCGAAAAAACATACATGTAGCCCTTGAATTAATACTTAGAATTGTCATATTTTTCCAAGCATAGAAAGGCACATAAACAGTGAAGGGAGTGAAGATAAACTATCATTGATGGGACAGATAAAATCTATTAAGAAGATGAAACACATTAAAATTAGGCTTTGGAAAAGGGGGAGGGGGCTTAGGGATGGCTGACCTCTCAAATCAATAGGCAGTCCAGGTAAAGGCTTGTTGTCATTTGTCTCAGAAATTGCTCTTGTAACAAACTTTTCAAATTTCACAGGTCCTGGAGTGATCTTCCGGAGGAATGGCTGCCTTAATGAGATGTGAGAGGAGCTTGCAAGCCTTGTCCAAGATGCCTCTTTATTCTCAGTGCTGATGTTCACCGCGCTTGAGACAAGCATTTTACGAGAAGAAGAAATACAAGGCTTAATAGTTGCCATGTATGTGCCAGGAGCCGCAGCCGTTCCCATCATTTTAGTTTTCTTTTTTTAAAATTGAATCACCAGAAATCAAACACAACTCTGCAAGAACGAGAGGGACATTTAAATAGTCAACAGAAACACAAACAATATTGTTCATAGAAAGACAAAACTTTTAAGTGGCATCATAGGCAAGGATGTTAACTTAATAGAATAAAAAACACCTGCATCCCCTCTTCAAACTTTTGGAAAGTAAACAGATCACCAAGTTGAGTCAAAAACTCCTCTCAACAATCTATAGTGGTGTCTCAAACACCCAATCCTTATTTGCTTGCAATGGATAAATCACAAGTATAGTCTCTTTAAAAGGTAAATTCTATATTTGCTCGGTTTGGTTTCCCATATTATGGTTTCTACTTCTAGAAACAGTTTGTCCATTGTATGCTGCAATAGTCTGACATGTATGTAACACATCATTGCTTATTTTCATCAAATTTCTCAGCAATCAAATAAGAAACAGAAGATTCCTCATATTAGTTTCTCTGAATGGCAAAACGACATGTAAATAAAACAGAATCAAGTTCAAAACTTCCAAAACACACACACATGGAAAAAAAAATGAAATATACAAAAAATGGAATGAACCCATTATTAAAGTTTCAATATTAAACCACATTTGAAGGTGATTACGAAATAAGAAATAATGAGACCCAAGAAAACAGAAGATGAGTATAACATTGAAAGATCCGAAAACTCACCAAAGTGATGCTGAGAATGCAGTTAGAAAGAGAGGAGGGTGGTTAGGATGTAGAGAAGTTTTGAGTCTGAGAATGTAAGAAGTAGTTGTGTATATAAATGTGGTTTTGTCTGGGGTTTCGATGAAATCGAAGTGGTTTGATGAAGTTTTGGTTTCCAACAGTTGGGAGGGGAGCTTTGGAAAAGTCGAGGAGGGCTTTGAGCGTGCTGTTCGTTTTGGCGCCGAACGGAATGACTGATTTGCCCCTTTGCACAGTTAACCCTGGGTGGCCTTAGCTGGCTTGTGGTACTCACGTTGTGACTCCCCCACGTGTTAGTCCTCTTAGGTCTTGAAATTCTTGGAATTTGTTTGGAACCCTAGAAAATCAATACCAAAACCAATTAATATCGCATGTAACATTAGAAATAGGAGCAGAGTGTAGCTACTGTCTCTAATCTTTTTTATAAAGTGTCTTCTTCATTCTTAACTCTCAAATTGTCGCAATTGAACTTTCCATTTCAACAAAAAAACACTAATAGAGCTTTTTTTTTTTTTACTTCCCTCGTGTACATTGGCTACAAGCTAACAGAAATAATAAAAAAAAATTTAAGAGTAAGATATGTGAGGATGAACACACTTGTATAAGAGTCAGCAATAATCATATAGTAGCATTAAGTGCTTGAATAGTTAAAAAGCTTGGCTCTAAGTTGCATGTTGAACCAAATATGTCATATAATTTAATTCAATATCAATTGAATGAGAACTATGGTTTGACAATCAATTCAAAAAAAAAATTGTATAAGGTTAAGAAAAGAGTGAGGGAAGAATCTCAATAACTCATACTAGATCATACAACATGCTTTATTTATATATGTTCAAATGGTGAGAGATATTTATCTTAGTAGCATTTTCATCGGACAATTAGATTAACTTAAAATTAATGTGAAACCCTACTTTTAAAATGTTTTTTCTTTTGCTCGATGCCATGACAAAAGGGTTTAATAATGGATGTAAACTTTTTATTGTTGAGATGAATAATATCAACAGATAAAATTTACGTAAATTATTAAATTTTTTAATTATCTTGTGTGATAGTTTAACCATAAAAACACCACGATACCTCTTCCATGTTAAAATTTACTTGTATTACACTCATAAAGCTCAAATTATTTGTATGATTTCGTTATTTTTCTAATTTTATGAATTATCAAAATGTAAAAAGCAGAATGAAAATTTCTTTTTTTTTTATTTGCAATTATTTGTCTAAACAGGGGCTGGGGATTGGACAAATAGTGGGCCTAATTTAGACCCAAGAAAATTTGAGCTTCTAATTAAAGCCCAAAAGAACCCAAGATTGCTAAATTCTCTGTGACGTCAAAACAAAATCCAGCCCTATGATGAAAGAGCACGTGACAGCAGCGTGACAACACGGACGCCATTTTTCAGTTAAAAGGACGGCCAACTCACGGAATCCAGCCGTAACAATTAACTGCATTTAAACCCTAATTCTAAAATCCCCCCAATTATTAATATATATATGTATATACTTATTTCGATAAAATAAACAATATCTCATTCATTTAACCTTGTCCCACTCTCTTCGGCTCTCTCTTTTAGCTCGTTCTTCCTCATCCTCCCCAAAACCCCTCCAAAGCTAGGGTTAGGGTTTTTCTCTCTCTCGGATTTTTGTCTTGCTCTTGCTAGGGTTTTTAGGGCACCTGTAATTCTTAATATTCTTTTATTTTCCAGATAATTTGAAATTTATTGTAGTCGTTTTTTTGGATCTGGATCTGTAAGTTGCGTAGAAAGTAAATCGATGGATACTCGTAAAAGGGGAAGGCCTGAAGCTGGCTTCAACAGTAATGGTGGCTTCAAGAAAACTAAGCCAGGTTTGCTGCCCCTTTTTCCTTTTTCTTTTTAAAATAGTTTTCTTTTTGTTCTTGTTAATATTTACGAGCTTGGATAAATACGAAAAATTAGTAAATGATTATTTATTTAATTATTAGTAATGAGATTTGCAGCCATATGAAGAATTTAATTACATGGACTTTATGGGGGGTAATTTGGTTAAAAGATATAGAAAAAATTTGTAACTGAGAAAAAGAAGTAATTAATTAATGTTTTGCAACAGAAATGGAATCAACTGGTGTAGGAAGCAAATCGAAGCCATGCACCAAGTTTTTCAGGTTAAAATTCTTTTACCCACCTAAACAAATATTAGTAGTATTTCCAATTTAAGTTATACTTAATTTTGTTTTTATCTTTTCTCTCTAATGCTTATATTGTAAAAATTTTAAATTTACAATTTGTTAATAGTTAAAAGTGCGCCATTGTGCTAATGAAATTGGGTATTGAGTTATTATTTACAGGTACATTACTCTTGTTTGATCATGATCAAGTTAAAGAATAACAGATATTGGCTTCATTTATAACAATTTTGCTGGAGTTAGGTGGTGGTAAAGAGGCAAATTATATCAAGATCTATCATTTTTATAACTTATAGTACCTAAGGTAGAACTAATGGTAAATTTTTCGGAATTGGTACGGTTGTTGAATCCATTGGTAAGTTACTTGTGTTATAATTGAAATGGTTAAAGTATGATGGAGTTCAGGTATGATGTGTTCATGTTAAAATTTTGTGATTGGAACTCAACTTTTTATAAGTTCTATACATCCCAGTACCGAAATGCAGCATAGCGGGGGGCAGAGGGTATTTTTCTCAACAAGTCATATTGATATCAGTATCAATAACTTAGCAACTTTTATATATATATTTATATTTTCTGTTTTGGATAAAGATATTTTGTTCATGCACATAAATATATAATAGCACTGGTAGCCAATCTAGAAAGAAGCTTTAGTCATACACTTAAACCATTTTTATCAACTTTCTATTGTTTGTGGTGTACTGCCAATAAACTCAAATTTAAAATGACAAGTAACTACACTCCTCAGGTTCTGTGCATCCTCTGCTTTTAAGTTGGGATATGTGCTCTGTGCTCACTTTAGCTAGGTTCCTGGTTTATTGAAATTTCTGGATTTTTCTAATAGTTTGCTTTCAGCTATACAACATCTGATGCCACTGAAGCATATCTATTTCATGGACATCTGATAGATTTTATATGTAGATGAACTCATGGATTCTTGTTAGCTTTATCTGATCATATCTCATGTGTTTAATTGCAGCACTGCTGGTTGCCCCTTTGGTGAGAGCTGCCACTTCCTGCACTATGTTCCTGGTGGTTACAATGCTGTAGCCCAGATAATGAACCTTGCACCAGCTGTTCCACCAGCTTCTAGAAACATGGCAGCACCACCACCCATCCCAAATGGATCCTCTGCTGTTAAAACTCGCTTGTGCAACAAATTTAGTAGTGCTGAAGGTTGCAAGTTTGGTGACAAATGCCATTTTGCACATGGTGACTGGGAACTTGGCAAGCCTATTGCTCCTTCTCATGATGATCCTCGTGGCATGGCAACTATTGCTGGTCGTATGGGCAGTCGGATGGAGCCTCCACCCCCATCAGGTCCTGCTGCTAGCTTTGGTGCCTCAGCGACTGCAAAAATTAGTGTGGATGCCTCTCTTGCAGGAGCCATAATTGGGAAGGGTGGTGTGCACTCCAAGCAGATTTGTCGTCGAACAGGAGCAAAACTTTCTATTCGGGAGCATGAGTCAGATCCCACCCTCAGGAACATTGAGCTTGAAGGATCATTTGAGCAAATTAAACAAGCCAGTGCAATGGTTAGAGAGCTAATTAGCAGCCTTGGTCCAGTCTCAGGTCCTGCCAAAACGCCTGGTGTGCCTGGTGGGCAAGGGCATCCGGGAAGCAACTACAAGACAAAGTTATGTGACAATTTTGCAAAGGGAAGTTGCACTTTTGGGGAAAGATGTCACTTTGCACATGGTACTGCTGAATTGCGAAAGTCAGCAGTGTGAGGGCTACTAGTTCTTTCCTAGTAGTTGATAGCCTGAGATATTTTGTAGTCTTGTATCCGTGAGAGCCTTGTTTAACATGGTAGCTGTGCAATACTATCTAGTGGAAGTGATTTGGGTGAGGGTTTTTTTGGGCTTTCTTAGTCTTTATTTTTTATTTGTAACTGTCAAATTTAGTATCCGCAGTTTCCCCCTTCTCTGAGTTCCCATCAATCTTTTAATGTGGTTTTATAAGCTTAGAGCAGCAGATGATGATCTTCTTTTTTGGGGTATAATGTGGTTTTAATGTCATTTCTTAAAGTATCACATACTGGGAGGTGATTTGGCCATGGGATTGTGATCCCTGGACCTAAGATTAGGGAACAGTATTGAAGCTCACAAGTCAGTCTGCATTTTTAAAAGGAGAGTCTCGCTTTAGACTGAAACCAAAATCCTCTAATTGAGTCCAATTGTCTTTACAACGAATGCTAACAGCCTGCAAGGCGATACAGGCAATTCCTTGTTAAATGACAGAAACAGAGGATGAGACCACATCAATTAAAAGTTTGACAAAACTTGGTCTTGGTATCATCATGATACATTAAAGCGCTCAACATCCATTTCTAATTAGGCTCTTTACATTATTATTATAACTATTATTCTTTTTGTAAGTAGGCTCTTCACATTTAGTTCGTCATCAAGGTTTCAATATTACAAGGTCATCAAATTTGTTCCTTGGTACTACAAAAACGCTTAGGAGTTCTCAAAACTTTTCCGTAACTCTGATTTTCTTCTGCAGTATATCATCTTAAACAATTTCAAGTACATTTCACTGCCATCTGTTGTCTAAAAATGCTAAGTTTGTCGTCTTTTTGCTGTTCTTTGAACTTCTGGTTGATAGTTTAGAATGAGGTGCAAAAATCAGCTGAAGCCTGGAAGAAAACCATCAGTACTATCGGACATCTCCATCATTGTCCTCTTGCCATTCATTTTGCCACTAGAAATATTCTACATCCGGTGCGACATTACAAGAAAACCTATGGCTTGTATACTAGTGAGACATGACAACTCTCTGTAATGATAATATTTCCAATACGCCCAGAGCTTTCTTGTCATCGGCTTAAAACATATACCATTCAACAATCATTATTACCAATCTAGTAAATCAAGAAGTTGAAGAGGACATACACCAATGAAGGACTCCTAATCAAGGTTTCAATTGCATTAAACACAAATCTCAGTTGTTTAGTAGTTCACACTTAGTTGATTTTGGATCACTTTAAATGCTACAAAAGATGTAAAATTTGTAATCAAATTCTGATTGTTTTGCCACTAACATTGAACTGATGACATTGGTTGACATCATAGCATTGTTTTGGATATTGACGCTGGGATTATGCTCTGAACGGGTGATTGTTTCGTTCTCTGCTGGAGTGCGAATTTCCAGAATAGAGAAGATCAATTGATGATAACGTACCACGAAGCAAGGAGTAATTCCATCCCAACACAAACAACAAAGTGAAAAGGCTATTAAGGAACAAGTTCCTACAAATATGTTAGAACTTTTAACTATGGTTAAACTGTTTATTAATTAACTAGTTTCAAGATATAAGATTTTTCAGATTGGTTCTTGGCTTGATTCCTGAGATGGTAGGCATCATTTTTGTGCTTGGACTAGTGTTTGTATTCTGTGTTTCTTTCTTTTAATAGGATTGGCTGCCATTTACCATTCTGACCATCTATTATGTCTTGAGTTCTGTTGCCAAGGAAAGATTAAGGTTACCAGTTTCCAGGTCTCACCCCATAGTTTGTATGTATTTGTGGTAACGTTTCTAGTTCTAGCTTATATTCATTTCTCACTTTAGGGGCCATTATCGGGCCCTTACTTAATTCCTTTTAATTTGAGATTTATGTCTATATATCCTTGACTCTTTCCCTAAAAAGCTAATCACATGATGTCCTCATCGCCATGGATCACCTTGCCTGCCTCTTCCTCTTACTTCAGGTGCCATTATCAAGCTATTGCCTAATTCTTTTTAATTTAGGACTTATATCTATATATATCTTTTACTTTCTCCCTAAAAAGCTAATAAAATGATGTCCTCGTTGCCATGGACTACCGTGGCTGCCTCTTCCTCTTACTCAGGGGTCATTATCAGGCTATTGTCTAATTCTTTCCAATTTGAGACTTATATCTATATATCCTTTACTCTCTCCCTAAAAAGCTAATCAAATGATATCCTCGTCACCGTGGACCACCTTGCTTGCCTCCTCCTCTCACTTCAAGGGCCATTATTGGACTCTTGCTTAATTCCTTTCAATTTGGGACTTATATCTATATATTCTTTACTCTCTCCCTAAAAAACTAATCAAATGATGTCTTCGTCGCCATGGACCACCTTACCTGCCTCCTCTTCTCACTTTAAGGGCCATTATCGGGCTCTTGCTTAATTTCTTCTAATTTGGGACTTATATCTATATATCTTTTACTCTCTTCCTAAAAAGCTAATCAAATGATGTTCTCGTCGTCATAAACCATTTTGCTTGCCTCCTCTGAAGGCGCTTAACATGGACCACCTTACCTGACATCCTCACCTACCCAATCCAACGACGGCCTCGTTGCCATGAACCACCCTACCTTCCTCCTCTGAAAGTGCTTGGCATGGACCACCCTACTTGTGACCTCCAAAGGTGCTTGGCATACAATCAAGTCAAGGTCGGATCTAGTTTGATACTATTTGTCACGGGATCATTACTCTCTTTAAAAAGCTATCCTAATGAAATGTGCACAGCCACCGTTTATAAGCTTCTCAAAATTCCTCTACTTGTCCGATATGAGATTTTTAGATATGCCTTAATTACTTCCTTTTAGCATGACACTGGTACCTAGTCATTTGTTTTACACATGATGATCATTATAATACAAGAAAACGCACATAAATCAATCGCATTTTTATTTGGAACAGCTAAAAGTCAAATCATTTCATTCCTACAAAGAACAAGTTCCAAACATACCCACACAAAGGGCCCTATAACTGAATGGCAAACAAAACCTAATGCTTTATTTTTTCAAAGAAAACAAGAAAATGCCCATTTCAACTGTGAGTCCCCCCAGTCCCGTACCCATGGGGATCCCCCTCCACTCGGGTATTATGGGTCTTGGACCCACCCGCACCAGTCTTGATCCCAATAGGATGGGCCTCTGCCCTACCGACATCCACCTGCACAGTGGGCTGCCCAGTGCCATGTCCAGGAAAAGCTGACATTTGGCGGGCCCCAGTGGGCTGTCCACGATCCCAGTCGTCGAATACGTGAGTCCCGGTAGCTGTGTAAGTATGGGTGCCTGTTGCCGTATAGCCGTCCTCTCTACCGGCTTGCTTCGCCACCGCATTGTGCAGACGCGCCTCTTGTTTGTCAAGTTCTGCCTGGTGGATCCTCTCCTCTTTCTTTTGAGTCGCCATTTCTTTTTGCACTGGGTCATGGGCTGTCAATTTCTCCACCTGCATCACCGCATTTTCCATGTCCAAATTAAACCAAGCGATGATTAGTCATCATTAAGATTCAAGGCATAAAATTTTGGTTCCTTCCAGGAAATTGCCTAGTGCACTAGCGGCCACTGGCCACCATGATAAGACAAGTTGGGTTCTTTTACTACAAAAAGTAAGGTCGTCCAACTTGTTATAAGGAACAGGACACGTGATCCGCCAAGTGCAAGTAGGCATTACGTACCCCACTTCTAAAGTGAAAAGTTGGACACCAAAAAAATTAGGAAATGAGAAAAATAAATAGGACTTCAAAAAGAATTATTGCTTTCGTTTGTATGACAGAGTTCAGCGGAATAAGCTTTACCTTATAATAATTATAATACTAATAAAGTCTAATCTAATGTACCCCAAAATTTGAGGGTAAAAGAAAGGGAAAAGAAATGAACCTTCTCCTCCACTGTTGCCTTGGTCTTTTCCAAGCCAACTTTGGCAGAGGCCGCTATGTTGGCTGCTCTTTCCTTTATGGACTGCATGTTTCTGTTTTTCCACCGTCTTCTCGTCTTCACTATCAAAACCTCTCACTTGTTCCAACAACGTAATCGTTTTCGATTAAATAGATGAGAGGGGCATCTGAGTTGTGCCACCTGTACCAAGAGAAACATTCGTGGCGTTTCGGGACAGGGCTTTTGTTATTTGCTGACACGTTATTGCCACATGTCGAGCTGTTGAGACAGCGAGGAAGTTTTGGTCGTTAATAGAAGTCTTATTTATCTCCAAACCCGGCAAGTTGAGCATGTGTGGCGACACGAGGCCAACAGTTGGTCTGCGACTGCGCGCGTGTCAATGCTTGTTTTGATTACCGCACTGCTTTTGGTTTTTTGTTTCTTCAAGGACAAGTTGATGGATTCACTTTGTCTAGGATCCAAGCAAACCGAATGTTGATATATAGTTACAGTTTTGCAAAAAGCTTTTAATACTTGTAACATTTTATATCGACAAAAATATATATAAGTGACAGGATGAGTCTAGAATCAAAGTTTTTCACCTCTTTTTTTGTATTTGTATTGTTGATCATTAGCATTTAGGAAATTATAAATTGAAGCTGATACAAAAATAAATTGGGCTCCCCTCTATTACTTGGTTATTCTGTGGAGGTTGAAGTCTCCTCCAAGTTTAATTGTTACTATCTTTTTTTTAAGTTAAGTATCATCTGACTTGCTTTTTCGACCGATAATAAAAATATCTTCACTCCCTTGTTAGGTACTCTTCTTAATTATTAATTGTACTTTTGTTACTTATGTGTTGATTTAATCAGACATATATGTATAATATCATTAGTTTTCATTAGTTTCCTTATAAATATGTAATTTAAAATACAAAACTTTTCTTTCGTATCAGTATTTATAACTCGACTTAATTAAACCTGAAACCTCACAAAGTATTTATAAGCATTTATAAATAAAGATAGGAGTGCTTAAGTAATACCATTAAACTAAGTAGGTTTTAACCCCAATGTTTATGACGCGACTCAAACCTCAATTGAACTAAACACTTTTACGTACCGTGACTGAACATTTGTATGATAAATCGTATCATAGTATTATTTGAAGTAAAAGTTTCTTTGCAATCACAAAATTTGAGAGGAAAAAGCATTAAAATGTACAGTAGTTGTTAATTATTTCTATACTTTTTGCATCGAGAAAATTGTGGAAAATGACCTTTTTTGATAAAAATATTTTAAAAGTAACTATCAAAATAAATTTAACTATTTTTAGCGATATTTAATCATGATTTGACGGAAATACCCTTTAAACTATTTCAAATAAATTAAACAATTCATCACAATTTCTCCCAATTTATCCTAATTTGTGCTTCGAATTTCTCTCTCACCATCCCAATCT
Source organism: Theobroma cacao (assembly GCF_000208745.1). Classification (NCBI taxonomy): domain Eukaryota; kingdom Viridiplantae; phylum Streptophyta; class Magnoliopsida; order Malvales; family Malvaceae; genus Theobroma; species Theobroma cacao. The sequence goes on from NC_030854.1 coordinate 28,547,177, forward strand.
CTCAAATTTTATCGATTTTTCTGTTCGGCATTCGTCTGCTATGCTTACGATTTCTCTCTCTCACGTTTTTAGATTTCTCTTTCTTACGCTTTCAAGACACCAAACAATGGTTTTGACATGCTTGGATGGATGACTGTTTGAAAAATTCGATTTTAGGTATTTGGGATAAAACTAAAACGGTAAAAATAATCACAAATGTATGAAATAGCTTTTAATTGAATCAATTCAGAACCTAAATATCAATAAACTCAAAATTTTAAAATTTATAAATCTAGGTTTTCAAAGAATTTTTTTTTTTTAGTCAAAGTGGGTGCTTTAGATAAAAAAACATTTGTATTTTGATTTATGAAAATATGTTAAAAACACTTTAATTTATGCCAAATTATAAAAAAAAAAAAAAAGTTGAGAGGATTTGAAGTTTCACAGGTTTTTGTACATGACTTGTCACAGGCTTTTGTATATGGCGTGTCACACGCTAACCATGGCTTGTCATAGGCTTTTGTACATGGCGTGTAACACACTAATCATGGCTTGTCATAGGCTTTTGTACATGGCTTGTCACATGCTAATCATGGTTTGTCACAGATTTTTGTACATGGCGTGTCACACGCTAACTATGACTTATCACAGATTTTTGTACATGGCGTGTCATATTTTTTTGTACATGACGTGTCACACGCTAATCATGGCTTGTCATAGGTTTTTGTACATGATGTGTCACAGATTTTTGTACATGGTGTGTCACAGATTTTTGTACATGATGTGTCACAGATTTTTGTACATGGCGTGTCACAGATTTTTGTACATGGTCTGTAACACACTAACCATGACTTGTTATAGATTTTTGTACATGGCGTGTAACATCATAACGTGTAACTTCATTAAGGGTAATTTTATCCAACTTGACTAAAAATAGTTAAAACTATAAAAATGATCATTTTTAAAAATATCTTGTCTTTAAAAACTACTTTTTAAAATGTCTCTTTTGCATTTCTCTAAGTGGGGGGCTGGCTCTGATCATGCACTTCCTACCTACATCTTGTATTACTGTCAAATACTACTAGTATTAAATTGAATTGAATTGGTTTGCCTTCTGTCTTAATTAAACGTGTGGAACGCATGCAGATATATCACTGTAAAAATTGGTCAATCCAACTTCAAAATTAAGCAGCTGCCTGTCCTGAGCAATCTTTCAACGTTCAACAAATTCAAAGATCGACAGCTCCTTATTAGCCTTTTCTTCTTTAAAAATCATTCCAAGGGAAAAAGAAAAAGAAAACGTTTGATTGACTGAAACGTGTTTTTTTTTCTAATTATTCCCAACTTTATTGATTTATATATATATATATGTATATATAACTGCTCTGAAAGAAGACATTACATTCAGCCTCAACAACAGGAGGAACCCAAAATGAGAAAAAAAAGAAAACCAAGCTGAAAACACATCCTTGACTCTTGACTCTCTACTTACCAACAAAAGAAAAACAGGGAAAACCAAACAACGTCCAACTCCCATACGACAAAGCACAAACTGACTTTCTAAGTCTTCATTCAGAGCACAAAAACTCACCCATTAGGGTCCATATGGATCATCCCCAGCCAAGCGGGTGTTCCTTCTAGTCGTCCCTGCAGCATTGTTAGGCTCCCGCTCCTCCCAGTTCCTACCCTCGTATTCCCCACTTCGGTAATCTTGGCTCCCAGTTGTCGAATAAGCGTAACCACCTGTTGTGTCTCCAGCATAGCCAACATTGCCATCATAGCCAACGTTGTCACCGAAGCCAACATTCCTGCCCGCGTCATTGCCAGTACCCGTGGCAGTGTAGCCACGAGCGTCGCCTCTATTGTACCCGCCACCCGTGGTGTAGCCACCACCAGCTTGCCTAGCTGTTGCGGTTTGATCCCGGGCCTCTTGTTTCATCTGCTCTGCAAGTTCTTTTCTCTCTTCCTTCCTCTCTCTCGCCATCTCTTTCTCATTAGGGTTTATGGTCTTCATTTTGTCCACCAATAATTGCACATTTAGATTAGAGTTCAATAAGCACTCCGGTGAATGCAAATTAATATTCTTGCATTGAAATTCTTAATTGGATAAAGACATCAATGCAAATGCCAACGATCTATGCACTTATTAATATTGAAGACAATTATAATGTTATGGTCTATCTAAAGTGAAGGCAAATGTAGTCAGAGGCTACTCAATAAGTTCAAACATCTAAAGCGAAATATTTAATAAGATTTCTTTTATTGAAATTAAAAAAATTATTAAATTTTTATTATTTTAACATTTTGAGATATAAAATTTTTATATTTTTTAAATAGCTAATTCAAAATCAACAATCAAAATTTTTAATTTAAATAAATAAATTATTATATAAAATAAAGACAATATAACAATATAATATAAATTAAAAATTAAAGTAAAAAATTTATAAATATTAGAATAATAGTATTTAATTGTTGAATATTTATTACAACTCGCAAATAAAGTTCACGGTTTTATAAAGATAATAACATAATAGATTTCTTGTGTATTTTTAGAGGAAAGTTGAAGTTAAAGGAAGAAGGAAGAAAGAGCAAATGAGAAAAAAAAAATTAAAAGTAGATATTATGCATTGAAAAGAAAATAATTGATTTTATATATAGAAAAAAATAGTTGTTAAAAATCATTAAATATGTTGATTGAAAATAAAAAAATAAAAAAAAATTATTAGAGATAATTAAATACGTATAATCGTTAGTTGATTGAAAATAATATAATATTTTAAAAATTAAAAAATGATAAAAAAATTGAGATTTATTAGATATAATTAAGGAAGTGAGAAAACAAATAATTTTATTGATTATTAATTATTTTATATTTTTAATTTTATATATTTTAATATAATAAATTATATTATAAAATTATAAAGCCTATCTAAAATGGGGTCTAAAATCCTTGTTTGGGTGGTTTTACCCAAAGACCGGCCCTGAATGTAGTGATAATAGTCCATCAAATAAAATATATAGACTTTCACATTACATTTGTCAACACTATGAATGTTTTTAAGACACTCAATAATTAATCTGATAAAGCCTTCAATTGACAATATGGTAATGATCTTTGATGTATTAAATGAAATTACTTTGCAAAATAAAATAAGAAAAGCCTTTATAAGCACTAAATAGCAAACCCTTTGAAGGGGAAAAATGAAAAAATCAAATGATTATAAACCTTTTCCTGCACGGAGGCCTTGGCCTTCTCCAAGCCAGCCTCAGCAGAGGCCCCTGCATTGGCAGCTGTTTCCTTCATTGACTGCATCTTTCTACTACTCTTATTTCTTCTCTCCAAAGCTAACGGGGTTTAGGGTTTAAGTCTAAAAACAGTGCTCACTGATGAGAAAAGCTATTTCATTATCTCCTTATATAGGACCCAAAAGCTAGGTTCGAAGTCGCTACGTGTTGAAATTGTGACAGGTGCGTCCTCTTGATCGTTCAACTTCTGACACGTTTCAACCATGTGGCAAAGTATAAGGCTTTGGCAGTTTTAGAAAGTTTTATCAAGACAAGATAAGGTGGCGACACGAAGCCGGTAGCGGCTGTGGCCGCGTGCGGCCTGCTTATCTTAACGACGCAGAATTGGAGATTGTGAGTTACTTCGTCATCCATTTGTATAAAATAGTTAACTAATTTCATATACAAAAGGCTAGAAATTTGGCCGCGCCTTGCCGCGAGGCAAAATTTTTTTATTTGAATAATTTATATGTTTCTAAAATATTACCAGTGCTCTTGAAGCCAAAAACAAATATGGTTTTGTTGATGACTCTCTTGAGAAGCCTGTTGCCAATTCTCCAGGTATCTCTGCTTGGGATGTGCAACTCAATGGTAATCAAATGGTTATTTAACTCACTTTGCTGCAAATCTTCACAATAGTGTCGCATATGTGTAGCCAATACTCTGGGAGTCTGGATTCACTTTGAAGAAAGATTTTCTCAAGTAATGCTCTTTAAAGAGTTTATCAATTGAAACGTGATTTACTGTTTGCCATTTCAAGATAACATGTCTATGGCAATCTATATATAATTCAAAGCTGAAAGGAATTTGGGATGAATTGAGTACTTATGCCTTCCTTCCTGAGTGCACTTGTGGTGTTTCCAAAAAGTTTTTGCTTGAACTAGGGCCTGAAAATGTATACCAGTTCTTACTGTGACAGTGATATTTTCAATATCATCCGCTCACAAATCTTAAGCACAGATCTACTATACGTGGGACAAAATCCCACGTCGAAAAGAAAAAAGAACGAAAAAAAGTTTTTTAAATAATTAAGAGAATAAATAACGAGTAATTGACTAAAGTGGATTAAAATGCACTTAGATCATAATTACGTTTTCTAAGCTTGATTGATTTTGAAATTTAATTAAATTATTATAATAACACTTGGCAACACACAGAGACATATAAATAGATAATTATGTCTCTTAAAAATAAAAGATGGAACAATTTTAAATTTATAAATAAAAATTTTCCTTCAACTAATTTCACTATTGTACATAAGCCCTCACGTAAAAGAGTTGAGGTAGACCCGGATCAAGGTGACACCTTATTCTCCATAAGTGAAAGACATCAGAAAAAGATGAATTGAGTTTTGGACTTATGAGCAAGGATTTTCTTTTATATAATTGGTATGCCTATTAGATTGGAAATATAAATATGTGATACACATACTTTAAAGTTAAAAACGAGGAAAATAACTTTTATGGAAACATTGGAAGCAATCTTAATGGGGAATAATTAATTGGCAGAGAAAAGAGGGAAATAATGCAGATCAAGCAATCATATGTTAGGTAAAATTTAATTTGTTGAACCTTCGCGTCAAGTAGTAGATGGGAGCATAAATTGGTGGCCAATTTTATCGATTTAATATAGGCAAATCGTACCCTCTTACGTATTAGAAATGAGGTTTTTACGTTTTTTCTTTTATAAGAAATATTTATTACAAATAAAGAACATATATATCAACGTCGATTGCTTCTTACAAGTTTCAAATTATTAAATTAAATTGTCTAGAGAGAATTTTCCACCTTTCCTATGTTTACGTATTTGCAAGTGTACAGTTGGATCTATCTCTCTTAATTCTTTTATTCTATCTAATCAAGCATATGTGATGATTATGTTAATGGACGGAAGTCACATGCGAAGTTCCAATTTTCTTCTAAATGCATTAATGTCTTTGAATATTATATATATATGACTAAAAGAGGGAAGAAAAGTGGCACCCAACATTTGGCTGCAAATTATACTAAACGTGGAAAAAGAAAATCACATTTTAGAGCCACCGTCCGCCTAACTTGGAATGAAATCATGGCAAATAATGATGTCTCGATGGAGCACCAAGACGAGGCAGAGTTCCTGTTTTTGATAAAACGTTTTACTCTTTTATTGGAGAATTAATTTGATAGGATGGATAAGAGTGTAGGCTATTCCTGGATTTATTGAATACTATATATATATATATATATATCTATATATAATATTTGTCCAACAAAAAAGGTTTTGGATTAATTGTTGTTTGTCCTTTCAAAGATTTAAATTGCTTTTCACGTTTATGATGTTTGTTTTGTTTAAACTTTTAGTAAGAAAAAGTCAAATTTGCTCAATTGAAGTACTCAAAGTAATTTTCCTTTTATTAAGACTTGTTATCACGTGCATTGAAGTCAATACTTGCTTTTATTTATTTTTAAATGATAATATTTTTAAAAATCATTAATTTATAATTTATTCAATACTACTACAATTAAGAATTTTTTTTTACTTAAAAAGTTATTTAATACAGTTAGAATTTTTATTTATATATTAGATAAATCTTATAATTACTTATAATGAAAAAATATTTTTAATGAAAGTCATCCGATACAATTAAAATTCTTATATATTTACAACTTAAATAAATTTATTAATGATTAATAATAAAAACTATTTAAAATGATTGTCATGACATTAAAATTATTATTTAAAAATTAGATGAATTTTATTAATATTTGTAATGAAAGAAATATTTAAATTATAATTTAGAGATATATTGAACAAATATTTTTGTTTTCATCAATCAAAAAATTTTTCAACAAATATACTATAGGAGTAAATAACACTTATTATTAATCTGGTTTGGAAGCGTACTCCCAGCGGTATTTTACAGTACAAGATCTTTTTGCAAAACAATCTTGGAGGTATCGCATGAGAAGGTCAACTATTAGAAAGACTTATGGAAAGGGCTTGCTTCTCTCAAAATTGAAGTTTTTTGCTAGTTAATGTTGAAAAGTAAGATTGTTGTTTGCATTGTTCTTCTATAAAAACGATTACTCAGAGCTGGTTCGATTTATTGTCTCATTTGACACTTTAATTTGGAGACAATTGACATTACAAAAAATTTGGCTCTTTCCAACGAAAATTTTCGTTGAAAATAGACCTTTTTCCGTTGAAAATATTTATTTTCAACGAAAAAATCCTTTGAAAATTCCGTCGGTATAAGTTTTATGGGTAATAGTTTCCGTTAGAAATCCGTTGAAAATTTTTAACGAAAAATTTCGTTAGAAATCTGTTGAAAATCCGTTGAAAATCCATTGAAAATTTGAAATTTTGCCAATTTTTTTTAAAAATTCGTTGGAAAGCCTATTTCCAACGGAAAATCCATTGGAAATTTTCAAGAGAATTTCTGTTGGAAATTATATTTCCAACGGAAAAATCTGTTGGAATTTTTTCTGTTGGAAAAATTATTTCCAACGGAAAAACATTTGGACAAGGGTTCATGTACCCTATAATTTCCCTAAACCCGAACCCTAACTCGATAAAAAATAAACTATCCTATCCTTATTAACTACCAGTATAATTTTAAAATTACTACCCTAACCCTATTACATTTTTACTACCCTATAATTACCCTAAATTCGTTTAAAAACCGATTATATTAAAATATTATTAAAATCTTCTTCATACAATTTCTCAATGTATACCCCGAATCCGTATACATATACAATAATATTTCTCTACGTATTTTATAAAATTAACTACTAATTAAATTTTCTTCCACAAAAATATTAAAATTTAAATTTAAATAATAAAAAACAAAAATCTTAAACATAAAATTAAATAACTAAAAACAAATATCTGGGGAACCAGACAACAGCATTCTCACTCAAAAATCAAGTCTGAAAGTACTAATTGCAATTTGAGTTAATGGAAAACTATCGAGTAAACTAATGACAACATCGACATTGGCATATTCCATTAATTCTTAGGGTATCATTTTTCAATAACAGACAATACTAATATCATTAAGATATTAACAGACAACAATAGCAACACATCAACTCCAAAAAACTGTCTGAAGCAGTCAATAAACTAGTATCATTTTTCAGTAACAGACAGCACTAATTGAAGCATCAAATCTTGTTTGCATAATAATTATTAAGAATGAATCTAGTTTAACAAAATCCTATACCAAAATCGCAGTTGGGGAAGAACAATGGCGTGGGGCTTGGGGCAACACAGAGGCAGTTGGCAGGGAGTGGCTGTGGCTGGGCGGCTGAGGAGAAAAGAAAGATGAACCGATGAAGGAGTCAAACGTGGCGTGGTAGGCTGGCAGCTAGGGAAGAACAACGGAGTCTGGCTTGAGGCGACACCCATGCAGCCTGCAAGGCTTGGCTGTGGCTGCCCGGTTGGAGAGAAAAGACAGATGAACCGATGAAGTACTTGAGCAAACTATTCTAATCGACAGCTGATGTGTCACGATTCGGTACTTCCCTCGAGCTTGTGACAACCGTCACGGTGTCTTAGTAGATACTCATTACCCGGAATGTCAACCCGAAACCCCACAAGGCTTAATATCAGTTTCTCATCTTCCCTGTGAGCAACCATTGCCAAATATCATGTTTTAAAAGATTTTAAACTATTTCCAACTTAAAATAAATAAAATAATAATTTTCTTTCCACAGGGGTATTTTGGTCAGTTTTTTCAAAAATTTCGAAACCAGTTAAAATATAAAATACAAGTACAAAACACATAATTCATGATTAAAAATAAGTTTAAAAGTCTAAAACCTCCATTTAAAACAAAATTATGATTATTTGGATATAATAAGAAAATAAAACAAATATTAAGTAAAATATTCTATTTTCTTATTAAATAATATTTTTAGAGTTATACGTAGATAATTTTTGTAGCGTAAAAGCAAAATAAATTCATACATACTGTAATACAATAAGCCAGAGTATTTAATTTAATTTACAATAACCAGTGGGCCTCCAAATAATCAAAAGTAAAGAGGACTGTCAACCGACAGTTTAGAGAATGCAAATCCCACAATAGTCCTCGATGAGATTAGCTATCTACAGTATAATCTGAGCTTGAAATGGTTGGAAAGGAGGGTGGTGAGATTATAAAATCCCAGTGAGTAAACAGACATCATCATAAACATCTAGAGTTGAGTACATGGAGACGATAAAATAAATCATCGTAAACTGGGTCATAACATTAGAACACATTTCATTCAAAATATGTAAAGAGGCTTATGAATCTCATAAAAACTAGGCTTGTGCCATAAATCCATCCTCGGGGACACCTTGGCCAAGGCATCCTATCGAGACCGCCAATGCTGTTAAAAATTCACATTTCACATAAAACATATTTTTTTTTTCATTTAAAAGAACAGTCGTTCCTTAGCGTTGGCTGAGTTCTCCCTCACGTGGTGGTTTAGAGTGAAGTGAACCCTAAACTTACCTCAGGAGATCCCTTACGCGCCTCTCCGATCGAAGTAAGAATATAATGGGGTTTACCGTGCCCCTCTAAAAGGCTGATTCATAAAAACCCCCTACTGTAGTGATTAATTAATATATAATCCACCATACAATAAAATTCAATAACATGATATGACAATTTTTGTAATTCGCAGCCTTTCAAGGCAACCAAACAATTCGTATTTCAATACAATTGTCAACCAGCCAATCATGCCGATTTATCATAAGCCAATCAATTTAAACAATCGAATTGCAACAATTAACAGTTTTCCTGTACTCTATTTTTCAACATCATTATTAATTTCAAAACAGTTTATAAATTAATTTCATTGAAACACATTTATTCATAAAACATGAAAATTTACCTTTTTAAATCCTTTTTTCCATAGAATTCATGAAATCATCTAAAAACCACCATATATAATTAAAATGACAGTAAGTTTACTCACAATATTTAGAGTGTAGATTTCTGAAGTACTTAGATTATTGGTCCTCGGGTGTAATTTTCTTGCCTTTATCAGATGACTCACCACCTTGACACAGTACAAAATCGAGAAACTCACTACATTGGTACTAAATCGAAATTAAACTAATTTAGACAACTAATGCATGATATGGAATGCAAAATGTACCAGTAACCATCTAAATTTCGATACCGACCAAATTCGTCTTATCACTCGATTAATCACTAATGTGTCCAATTTAATCCCAAATTACTCCATTTCTTTTCTAATACCTCAATTCACTAAACATTATTCAAATAACACCAATTTCAGCATCAAAACCCTCCCATTTCTTCATGGAAAAATTCGGCCATTACAGTGCATTAACACCGTGATTTTTCCTACTTAATTTTTCTCACCATTATTCATCATTTTCTAAGCCATTTCTCTTGAAATAATAACAATCCATCACCCACACACATCAAGAAAAATTTGGCCAATGAAGATTCATGGAGAAAATGGATTCTTTTCTTGTTGTTTTTCTTCTAAATATGTTAAACTAACTAAAAACACTAACATATCTTAAAATCAATTCAATCCAACATCTTTCTCTCTCCATACCCATTTTGACCAGCCATGAATTCATCATGAAAACATGTAATTTAACCATGAAAAATAAGGAGAAATGCTTAAGGAAAATAGATTTCAAGTTTAAATTGAAAAATCTTACCTTTTTCACTTGTTTTCCTTGATTTTCCACACTTTTTCTCTTGAAATTCTCCACCTAGAGTTTGTTCTTCCTTTGTTTCCTTCTTTTCCTTGCTTGACCAAATATTTGGAGAGACAATAGGCTGATTTATGCTGATTTTTAAGCTAAATAATAAAATATTCTAAGCTTGACACTTGTCATTTTCTTATTGGTCCATTTTTAAAACTTTAAAAAATTTAAACTTTTTATCTCCACCACATTTTCTCACTTATCCATAACATAAAAAGTCAATGAATGAATTCTATGAGCATGACAAGTGTTGGGTGTGTAAAATTACCATTTTGCCACTGGAGGGTGAAAAAATTACCATTTTACCCCTATGCTTCGAAAAATACCGAGATTACAATTTTTCATTTCTCAACCTCAAATCATACTCCAATAAGTCAAATATGATCAAATTCTTTCAAAAAAATTCTCATTTTATCCTCGAGTGGCAAAATTATCATTTTACCCCTAAATAGTGAAATTTTTTATTTGACTCCAAATTGATCCTCGAACTCCAAATCACCATTTTAAATCATTCCTGGACTTTAAAATTTTCAATTTCATCCTAAAATCTCTATTTGATCTAGTTCGAGGCTTAAATCAACTTTGTTGTACCTCTAGGTACAATACCGACTTTTACAAATTTTTCGAGACTTTTCTAACATGCAAACATGCTATCCATCACATGTATGTCATGACAAATATTTTATAAGGTCAGGCTTTACATGACGAGCGTGGCGTGGTAGGCTGGCAACTAGGGAAGAATAACGGCGTCGGGCTTGGGGCGACACCCAACCAACCGGCAGGGCCTGGCTGTCAAGCCCTACTTCATTATATACTCATCATAACATCCATATACTTGATGACACATCTGCATGTTAGAATGCCTTAGAAATAGTTAAATAATTGGTATCGTAATTAGTTATGCAACTAAGTTAATTTAAAGCTTCGAACTAGTTCAAATAGGAATTTTAAGATGAAATTGAGAATTTTAAAACCCCAGAATGACTTAATATGGTGATTTGGAGTTCGAGGATTAAATTAGAGTTAATTAGGAATTTTCATACTATAGGGGTAAAATGGTAATTTTGCCACCTAAGGAAAAATTTGGAAAGTTGGATGAAAATTTTGATCAAGTTTGACCAATTGGAGTATAATTTGGGATTGAGAAGTGAAAAATTTCAATTTCGAGCATAAGGGCAAAAATGTCATTTTTCGGGTCCACAAGGGCAAAATTGGAATTTTACTATTTTACACCACCATGACATTTGTCAAGCTCCAGAATTTTACCTATTATTATTTTATGCTATGGATAAATATTAGAGCATTTGTCGTGGTGAGAAAAGGCTTAAAAATTAAGTTAAAACAAGTGGACCAATAAAAAAGTGACATGTGTCAAAAATTAAATATTTTTATATTGCCATTTAAAAACCAGCCCATACTCTTCCACTCAGAATTTGAAGGCCGACCAGCACCTGCAGAAAAGAGAAGAACAGAAAAGAAAAACCCCAGGGAGGAAAAACTAAGGAAAATTTGTTGAAATTTCAAGAAATTGGTGATTAAGATTTTTAATCTTAAGCTTGAAATTTATTTTGCCCATGCATTCTTGTCCATTTTTCATGAATTAAATTCAAGTTTTCATGAGGGTCAATATGCTGGCCAAATTTAGAGAGAGAAAGTTGGTGATGAATTTAGTTGAATTTCAAGGTAACTTAGTGTTTTTAGGTGTTTAGTAACATTTAGTATGAAAATTAAGTAAGAAATCCACATGCCCATTATAGAACCTATCTTGTTTGAATTTTATGGGTGAGGTTTGATGATGAATTTGGTTGTTTTTCATGCCCTTTAGATTGTATTTGGTGCTTAGGAATACCAGAAATCAAAAACGGGTACCGAAAAATTTTACTCCTGTTAGTTAGCAATTTGCACAATTATGAGGGATATTTTGGTAATTTCACTTAGAATAGAATTTTATTGAAGTGTGTGGAATTTTGGGGAGTATTGAAAGTGCAATAAATTAATTGGAATCGAATTGGACGTTTAGACCGATTAAGTAGTGTATAGTGCGCGATAGGCTGAACACCTCCCATTTCATTGCATGCATTCATATAGAACATAAAATAGTTTGTGACAATTTAGCATAAGTATATTAAATTTTCTGTTGCACATTATGTATAGGTGGTGAGCCCTCGGATAAGGGCAAAGGTATTGCACCCGAGGATTGAGACTAGGAGTGTTGTAAATTCCCGTCAAAGTGAGTAACCACTGTTCATCTTATCTATCTAGAGTATTTTTACAATAGTTTTAATGATTTTAAGAATATTGAACCTAAATGAATTTTATGTTTTATGACTAATAATCGATTTAAGGAATAAGGTTTATGACTTATTTTACAATTCAATAATGTTTTTGAAAATGTGAGTATGTGGAGACCAACCTTTGATGTTGCCTATATATTTAAGTTTACGTACCTATGTTTGGAATTGATGATTTATGAACTGATACATGATGACATATGTGGCTGGGTTTTTGGGTTGTGAAATATATAAACTGTTTGTTTTCCTTTGACAGGCTGGGTAGTATTATGTTAGCCACGTTATGCTGTCAAAATTTTATTGATTGGTGGGTTATTTAATTAGCCACTGCAGTAGGCGGGTTTTCGTGGACCAGCCTATTAGAGGGGCACGGTAAACCCCGTTATATTTACCTTAGTAGGAGAGGCGCGAAGGATATCTCCTAAGGTACGATAGAGTTCACTTCACGCCGAACCACCACTTGAGGATGAACTCTGCCAATGCCAAGGGATGGCTAAACTATGTTTTTATGAGTAGTTGTTAACTTAATAACCTTGGCGGACTCGGTTGAATGCCTCGGCCAAGGTATCACCGAGTATGATTTTTGGCACGAGCCAAGTTTTTGAGAAAATCATAAGTCGTGATGTGTATTATAATGAAATGTGTTGTTTTATATGATTTGAAACAAGTACAAAATGTTGTGGATTATGGTATGATGAAAAGTTAACTGTCTCCATTTACTCGGCTTTAGATGTTAATGAAGGATTTGTTTACTCACTGAGTTTATGAAAACTCACCCTTTTTTTTTAACCATTTCAGGTTCAGGATAAACTGTAGGCAGTCGATTTCATCCAGGATTTCTTTTGAACTTACTTCCTTGGAAATCGTAGGTCTACATTCTAGCACACTTTTGGTTATCTCGGGGTCCATATGCCACTGTAGGATAATTTTGAATACCTGGTTTATTGTATCACTATGTGTATGAATTTATTTTGTTCTTACACTACAAAAATTATTTATGCATAGTTCTATAAAAATTGTTTTATAAGAAAATAGAATATATTATCGAATATTTTTATTTAGTCTAATTAGCCAACTTTTTACTCCAAATGGATGATTTAAATTATAAAAATTTATTTTTAATCGAAAATGGATATCTTTCTACCATACGTTGTATTTTTATCAGGTTTCAAAATTTTTAGGTAAAAATGACCAAAATACCCTTATGTAGCGAAAATTTTATTTTGATTGTTTTCGATCTAAAATAATTTATATTTTTTTAAAACTCGATATTTAGTAACTATTGCTCACAGGGGAAGTGAAAAACTGATGCAAGAGCCTTGCAAGGTTTCGATTAACATACCGGGTAATGAATGATTATCGAGACTTCGCGACGGTTGTCACGGCCTCGAAAGGAGTGCCGGGTCGTGACACTCGCTGTGGCTGCCCGGTTGGAGAGAAAAGGTAGATGAATCGATGAAGTACCCGAGCTTGGCGTGGTAGGTCGACAGTTGACGAACGTGGCGTGGTTGGTCGGTAATTGGGGTCGGGGAAGAACAGCAGATGAAGGACTCGACTGAAGGAGGCAAGGAGTGGCTACCGATTAGAAGAGAAGAAAGAAAGGAAAAAGAGGGGTCGGGGGGTGGCTAGGCTTTTTAATTTTTTTAACATCAATTACTATTACATAAACATTTAACATTTGGATTAATGTACAAAAAACACATTTTGTTATATAAATTTTATAAGTATTAAAATTATCATTTTAATAATATTAATATAAAATAAAAAATAAATATATATTAAAAGTATTATAATGTATATACAAAATAGTAATTATGTTTTTTTAAATAAATCGAATTTATATAAAACATAGTTATTAAAAGACCTTATAATTTAATTAATAATCATAAATTTATTGATTATATGAATTTGTCCTTATTTACATGAAATTTAAAAAAATAGCTAAGTAAAAAAACTATTGTCACGACCCGGAACTCCCCTCGGGCCCGTGACAACCGTCGCGAAGCCTCGACAAACATTCTTCACCCCGAATGCTGATCGAAACCTCGTAAGGCTCTCGTATCAGCTTTCACACTTCCTAGGTGAGCTATACTTATCAAATATCGTATTTAAAGAAATCATAAGTCGTTTCCAAATCAAAATAATAAAATATTATTTTTTGGCTCACAAGGGCATTTTCGTTATTTTTCTTCAAAAATACCGAAACCCGCTAAAAACATAGTGTAAAAGCTAAATATGTTCATACATACTTTAAATCAGATAGCTGAAGTATAAAATTATTTTACAGTGACACTTGGGCCCATATATAACCAAAATGCATCGGAAGCTGAAAACCTACAGTTTTTGCTGATTCAAGTCCAAATGAAGTTTCTTGTTAAAATCAGCTAACTATGAAATTCCCTGAACCTTAAATGTGAGGAAATGAGGGTGGTGAGATTATAAAATCTCAGTGAGTAAACAAACATCATTTAAACTATCTAAAGACGAGTAAATGGAGACAAATTAAAATATTCTTTTCCAATATATGTTTCATAACATGAATATTCAGTTTACTCAATTAATCAACATGGCTTATATATCTCACAAAACTTGGCTCCTGCCAAAATCATTCTCGCAAGTACCTTCGTCAAGGTATCCCACTGAGACCGCATGCTGTTAAATGTCCCATACCCATAAACATGTTTTCGCATCTGACACACAGTCGTTTTTTTATGTTGGCTGAGTCTCTCTCTCACTCGGTGGTCCACGTGAAGTGCACTCAAATCTTTACCTCAAGAGATACTTCATCCAACATTTCCCCCTAGAGGTAAATATATAATTGGGTTACTGTACCCCTCTCATAGGCAATCCACGGAAACCCCCACCACTACAATGATCGTTTAATATACCACCAAACCCATAAAATTTTTAGTAGCATAATATGGCAAATAAAATTTAATCCAGTCTACCGAGACCAATATAAAACTATTCATATATTTCATGCCAAACCCGAAAATTTAGCCATTATGCTACCATAGTGTCATAAGCCACAATTTCAATAACATATAAAATCATAAATTTCAAGACAGTCTCCATATACTCAATTTTTCCAAAACAATATTTGATTTCAAAACCAATATAAATCTCATTTTTATTAAAAAAATATTTTAATTGGAAAACATAATGTTTTATAATTTAAACTCACCATTCAATAAAAGCATCAAACAATTATAATTTCTCTAGATATTTAAGACGATAAATTGTTCATTCACAGTTTTAGGAGTCGATGTACTCCTAATCTCAGTCTTCAAGTACAATCTTTGTACTTTTACCAGTGTAATTTGCTCACCACCTATTTACAACGTACAATACATAATTCACCACATCAATGCTTGACCATTATAAAATCAATTCAGGCTCGGTGTATATGCATGATTCGGCCTATTACCCGATTAAATGCATGCAACTTATCCGACTACAGCTTAAATGCAGTGTTGACCTAATTCGGCCTATTACCCGATTAAATGACAATTGTGTCCGATTTGGCTCCAAATTGATCCATTTCATTTCTAATACCTCAATTCACCAAACATTATTTAAATAACACCAATTTCAGCATCAAAACCTTCTCATTTCTTCATGAAAAAATTCGGCCATTATAGTGCACTAACATCGTGATTTTTCCTACTTAATTTTCTCACCATTATTCATCATTTTCTAAGCCATTTCTCTTGAAATAATAACAATCCATCACCCACACACATCAAGGAAGATTCG
>NC_030854.1:28568820-28575172 GCF_000208745.1 Theobroma cacao
ATTTTTGAGAAAAATGACCAAAATACCCTTGTGAGACGAAAAATTAATATTTTATTTGTTTAAAGTTGGAAACAGCTTAAAATATTTTAGAACACGATATTTGACAATGGTTGCTCACAAGGAAACAGAGAAACTGATAGTAAAGCCTTGCGGGGTTTCGGGTTGACATTCCGGGCAATAAGTGTCTACCGGGACACCGCGGCGGTTGTCACGGGCTCGAGGGGAGTACCAGGTCGTGACACTTTGATACACTAAAAAGTTACTTTCCAATGAAAAATTTCGTTGAAAATTTCATTGGAAAGTTACTTTTTTCAATATATCCTTGACTCTTTATCTTTTCCAACGGAAAATTTCGTTGAAAATTTCGTTAGAAACTGTAAAAATTACACACATTTTTTTTAAAGTTTAATGTTCCAATGGATTTTCAACGGAATTTTTCGTTGGAAAAGATAAAGATAACATAGGAAAAGTTTAGGGTTCCAACGGAAATTTCTATTGGAAATCCGTTGGAAATAATACACAATAACACGTGTGTCCTGAAGATGAAATTTTCAACGGATTTCCAATGAAAATTTTCGTTGGAAATCCGTTGGAAACTGTAAAGATTACACACGTTTCTTTTTAAAGTTTAAAGTTCCAACGGATTTCCAACGAAAATTTTCGTTGGAAATCCGTTGGAAATATTAAACAGTTCAAATTTCCAACGAAAAATTTCGTTGGAAAATTTTCAATAGAAATCCGTTGAAAATCCGTCGGAACAAGCATTTAAAAATTTTAATTAAATTTCGTTGTAATTCCGTTGCAAATTCGTTGGAAATACAATGTTTTTTTGTAGTGTGAGCACTTGTTCTCCTCATGTCCGGGAACCTGGATACGATGGCATAAGTAGGTTACTGATTAAGAACTTAGTTGGGTTTTGCATGCCAATCCAATAAGCAACTTTCAAGCATGGATTGAGGCTGCAAAGTCCTTAAGACTTGGCCTTATTTGGGAAATGGCATTTTTTGTTATCATTTGGACTATTTGGTTTACTCGCAATGAGCTTATCTTCAAAGGAAAGCTATGGGACATCTTTTAAGTTTAAGATATGATTAAATTGATAGTTACATGGTGGGTTAACGCCAAATGGCCAAACATTAATATCTGAATCACAGATCTCTCACGATTCCCCAATGTTGCTTCTGCCTCCATTATTGTTAAAATAGTGAAACCAATAGTGCCATGGCCAGCTCCCCTATGGGTGTTTTGAAATTTAATGTGAATGGTGCTTCGAAAGGTAGTCCAAGGGTAGCAAGGGTTGGTGGTGTGCTTCGTGATAGTAACTGTAGAGTCCTTATTACTTTTTCTTCCTCAGTGGGTAACCTTGATGCTAACGCTGTTGAATATAAAGCATTTGTAAGGCCATGCTAGTTTATGCTACTTTAAGATCGATTGATAATATGGTCATCTTTGAAAGCGACTCTCAAAATGCTATGAAATGAGTCCTCAATCCCCATGACACTCCTTGGAAACTAAGGTCAGTCACTATGCATATGGATTTTCTTAGTTTCAAACTTGTTAATTAGTGCATTGGTAAAATTCCAAGATCGACAAATGAGCTTGCCGACTCTCTAGCTAAAGCTGAAGCTCAAATAACCGATGAACATTTTTGGATTTATGGTGACCTAGATGGTGCTTACTAAATTGGGGTGTGGTTTTTTTGCTAGGGCGGTTTTTGATTGTTGTGTGTAGAAACACAATTTTATTTGGGGTATTGAATTTTGAATATAAAAAGTAAAAAAAGAAAAGAAAAAAGAGATAATACATGAAAAGATAAGGATATGTTTGTATCAATCCTAATCAAATTGAAAATTTGAAGAGAGATTAGGGTAGATTAAATTAAAACTTAAGAAACTAGTTTGAGAAGGAATAAGACACATTGGCTATAAATATAACCAAGCATCAGGGCCAAACAACACACACATAGATAAAGTAAAAAAAATTAGGGAGAAAAGAAAAAAGAAAAGCAGAGGTATTTGAAAAAGGAGAGAAAATAGTTCTTGAGTTCTTGGTTTCTTGGGTTTCAATTTATTTTAGATCTAGGAGAATCAATTTAGTTATAAGAAAAAAGAAACTATTTTGATTAAAGGGAGAGATAAAAAAGAAAAACAGAAAAAATGTCCTTATTTTTTGAATAGGGTTTATGTTAGGAATTTTGAGAATATGGTGCCTTGAAAAACAGGTATATTCTCATGCTTAATTTTATTCAATTTATTTGTAATAAAAGTACATTTTGATAATAAGATGAAAAGTTTGTTTTAGCAAGCATTCATTATCTAATTATTACGGTGCCATGATTTTATTGAGATATTAAAATACATTTGTATGAAGAGTCATACATAGGAGACATGTATTTTAATTAAATCTAAAAATTATTCACAACCATATAATAAAGCTGGTCACTTTGTTGTGTTAAGGTTGTAGTGTCCAGATTACTTTCAACGAAACGAATGTGATTCATTTCAAGGGAATGATGAGTCTCAAATCATTGAAATTGTTGACTTCGAGTAATGACACTATAACATGAACTGGAATCTTGTGAGAATCAAATTTAAGTTTTATCGTTACTTAAATCTTGATATCACACTTATGCATTTGCTTATAGTAGAACCAAAATCTTGATGGATAATGGACTCATGTTTAATCTCCTTATAATCTTTGATTTACCATGAGCATGATCATCATAAAGCGTTGATCTAGACTCCGTACATTGCGATTATAATCGAGATGACCATCTGGGAACATTTATCCAAATAATAGAGTTCATAGCATTAACATCACTTCGAGTAAAGATGTCAACGGGTAAGGTACCCTATAATTTCGAGGTACCTAAACCCTAACCCTATAAAAAATCAACTACCCTAACCCTATTAACTACCCGAATAATTTTAAAATTACTATCCTAACCCTAACCCTAACCCTATTACATTTTTACTACCCTATAATTACCCTAACCCATTTAAAAACCCGATTAGATTAAAAAAATTATTAAAATCTTCTTCATAGGTACCAAATTACCTAAACCCGTATACATATACAACAATATTTCTCTACGCGTTTCATAAAATTAATTGTCACGACCCGAAACTCCCATCGAGCCCGTGACAACCGCCGCGATGTCCCGATAGGCACTCATTACCCTGAATGCCAATCGAAACCTCGCAAGGCTTAGCATCAGCTTTCGCATCTCCCCAATGAGCGACAGTTATTAAATCTCACATTTAAAAAAAATCATAAGTCATTTCCAAATCAAAACAATAAAATATTACTTTCTGGCTCACAGGAGAATTTTCGTCATTTTTCTTCGAAAACACCAAAACCAACCAAAAACATGGTGTAAAAGCTAAATATGTTCATACATACTTTAAATCAAATAACTGAAGAATAAAATTACTTTTACAGTGACACGTGGGCCCCCAACTGACCAAGAAGGTGTAGGGCTACGAACCCTTACTTTCTAGGATGCAACTCCAAGATTAATTCTCGTCTTAATCAACTATCAACAAATTGTCTTGAGCCTGAAAATGGATAGGAAGAGGGGTGAGATTATGATTACATAATCCCAGTGAGTAAACAATTACCATCAAAAGCATCTAAAGCCGAGTAGATAGAGACAATATAAAAACATTATATCTCAATAATGTTCATAATGCAAAATTCATTTCAATCTACACCAACAATTTCTTTTCATCAAAATTTCTCTACTTATGAATTTCTTAAACTTGGCCCTTACCAGAATCATTCTCGCGGGTACCCTCGTCAAGGTATCCTATTGAGACCGCCAAGGCTGTTAAATGACCCATACCCATAAACATGTTTTCACATCTGACACAACCATTCCTCGGCGTTGGCTGAGTCTCACTCTTACTTGGTGGCCTAAACGTGAGGTGCACTCAAATCTTACTTCAGGAGATACTTCATCAAACATCTCCCCCCGGAGGTAATTATATAATTGGGTTACCGTACCCCTTTCATAGGCAGTTCACGGAAACCCCCACCACTGCAGTGACTGTTTAATATACCACCAGACCCATAAAAATTTCAGTAGCATAATATAGCAAATAAAATGTAATCCAGTCTACCGAGACCAATCCAAAACTATTCATATATTTCATGCCAACCCAAAAAATTTAGCCATTATGCTACCATAGTGTCATAAGCCACAATTTCAATAACATATAAAATTATAAATTCAACATAGTCTCCATATACTTAATTTTTCCAAAACAATATTTGATTTCAAAACCAATATAAATCTCATTTTTTTATAAAAAAAAATATTTTAATTGAAAAACATAATATTTTATAATTCAAACTCACCATTCAATAAAAACATCAAACAAGTATAATTCTCTACATATTTAAGATGATAAATTGTCCACTCATAGTTGTAGGAGTCGATATACTCCTAACCCCAGTCTTCAAGCACAATCTTTGTACTTTTACCAGTGTAATTTGCTCACCAGCTATCCACAATGTACAATACATAATTCGCCACATTAATGCTTGACCATTATAAAATCAATTTAGGCTCGGTGTATATGCATGATATGACATGCAACTTATCCGACTACCGCTTAAATGCGGTGCTGACCTAATTCGGCCTATTACTCGATTAAATTACTAACGCGTCCAATTTAATCCCAAATTAATTTTTTTTTCAGTTTCTATACCTCAATTGCACCCAAATTGACTTAATGTTCCTTAGTGTGGTGCAAATTATCAGTCTCGATAGCAAATTACGAAAATACCCCTAGTGGGTAAAAATTTGTATTTTTGCTCCGAAAATTCTCATTATTTTTCTCGACTCATAATTCATCATTATTCATCATACTTCCTCAAATAAACATCAAGATCAGCAGCCAATATTCCCCTAGAAAATTCAGCCAATAATGGTAATGGAGGAAAATGAATTCTTTTCTTGTTGTTTTGTTTCTAAATATGCTAAACTAACTTAAAACACTAACATAACTTAAAATCAAATTAATCTAACTTCATTCTCTCTCCATACCCATTTGGGCAGCCATGAATTCACCATGAAAATATGTAATTTAACATTGGAAATTAAGGGAAAATGCATGGGTAAGGTAAATCACTAGCAAATTCAAAGAAATTTTACCTTTGCTTGATCAAATCCTTGAATTCCAACACTTTCTTTTTTATTTTTCCCACCTAGGGTTTGTTCTACTTTGGTTTCTCTTCTCTTCTGGTTTGGCTGATCACTATGGGAGAAATGGGCTGATTTTTTACCTTTTTATAAAGAAATAATAAAATAATAAAAACATGACACATGACATTTCTTTATTAGTTCAAATTTTAAATATTTGACTTTTAATTCTTTAATTCTCCACCACACATTTCTCATATTTATCCATTTCTATGATGAATAAAATCCCTTGGTCTTGACAAGTGTCGGGGGTGAAAATTTACCGATTTGCCCTCGAGGTGGCAAAATTATCATTTCACCCATATACTCTAAATTATACCGGAATTAAAATTTTTCACTTCTAAACTTAAAATCATACTCCAATACTCAAATCATACTCCAATAAGTCAAATGGGGCCAAAAAAAATCTTTTCTAAAAATTCTCATTTTGTCCCCAAGTGGCAAATGACCATTTTGCTCCTAAATAGTGAAAATTTTGGTTTGACTCTAAATTGATCCTCGAACTTCGAATTACCATTTTGAGTCATCCCTGAATTGTGAAACTCTTAATTTCACCTTAAAATTCCTATTTGAACTAGTTCGAGACTTAATCGACTTAATGGTACCATCAGAGGCAATATCGTCTTTTAACGATTCCTCGAACTTTCTAAATATGCAAACATTCTATTGAGCATGTAAGTGACGTCGTAATTATTTTATAGAACAGGGTTTGACATTAACTACTAATTAAATTAATAAAATAATAATAATAAAATTTAAATTTAAATAATCAAAAACAAAGATCTTAAACATAAACTTAAATAACTAAAAATAAATTTCCATACAACGATATAAACTTAAATAACTATACATAAATATCCAAATAACAACATAAACTTAAATAACTAAACACAAATATCCAAAAAAAAATATAATTTTTATAATGTTAACACAAAATAAAAAATAAATATATTTATATTTAAAGAATATATACTAAAAGTATTATAGTGTATATACAAAATAGTAATTATATTCTTTATAAATGAACCCAATGTATATAAAGTATAGATATTAAAAGACATTACAATTTAATTAATAATCATAATTTTATTAATTAATTTAATTAATTATATGAATTTGTCCTTAGTTACATGAAATTTAAAAAAA
>NC_030854.1:28575746-28644183 GCF_000208745.1 Theobroma cacao
CTTTATAATATGATATGATATTCATATTATTTAAACATAATTAATAATCTAATAATATTTTTATTTATATATATTCATATAATCACATTAGTAATTTAACTAATTATATTTTTAATATATTTGTCAACATCTAACAAAGGAAACTGTTTGTCACGACTCGGAACTCCCCATCGAGCCCGTGACAACCGCCGCGAGGCCTCGACAAACATTCTTTACCCCGAATGTTGATCGAAACCTCGCAAGGCTCTCATATCAGCTTCCGCACTTTCCCGGTGAGCAATAGTTATCAAATTTCAAAATTCGAAGGATTACAAATCATTTTCAAATCATAACATAACATTTTTTTTGGCTCACAGGGGCATTTTCGTCATTTTTGTCTAAAATCTCGAAACTTGCTAAAAATGTAATAGGTAAGCCGAAAATATATATTTAATGATTTAAAAAAAATTAAGTATCTAAAATGTTCATTTGAAGTGAAAATTTGACCATTTGAATATAATAAAAATATTTAATAAAATAAACTATTTTCTTGTAAAATAATTTTTATAAAACTATCGGTACATAATTCTTATAGCGTAAAAGATAATTATATTCATATATACTATAAAGCAAATAACCAAAGTATAAAATTTCTTTTACAGTGACACGTGGGCCCACATCTATCCAAAATGCATCGAAAGCTGGAAACCTACAGCTTTTACCGATTCGAGTCCAAATGAAGGTCCTTGTCAAAGTCAGCTAACTATGGAATTCCCCGAGCCTGAAATGTGAGGAAATGAGGGTGGTGAGATTATAAAATCTCAGTCTCCAAGCACAATCTCTGTACTTTTACCAGTGTACTTTGCTCACCACCTATCCACAATGTACAATACATAATTCACCACATCAATGCTTGACCATTATAAAATCAAT
The DNA here is from genome assembly GCF_000208745.1 of Theobroma cacao. Taxonomy (NCBI): domain Eukaryota; kingdom Viridiplantae; phylum Streptophyta; class Magnoliopsida; order Malvales; family Malvaceae; genus Theobroma; species Theobroma cacao. The sequence continues at coordinate 28,576,659 of NC_030854.1, forward strand.
TCAAGCTCGGTATATATGCGTGATATGATATACAACTTATCCGACTATCGCTTAAATGCAGTGCTGACCTAATTCGGCCTATTATCTCCAATTTAACTCCAAATCAATTCTTCTCACTTTCTACACTCCAATTATACTTAAATTACCTTAGTGACTGTGAATGAGATTCAATTTATCAATCTCAGTAGCAAATTACGAAAATACCCCTAGTGGGTAAAAATTTATATTTTTGCTCTGAAAATTTCCATTATTTTTCTAAGCTCATAATTCATCATTTCTTAACCAATTCTCCTAGAATGAAAATCAAATTCATCCTCACTCAACACATGATAAATTCGGCCATTAATGGTTGTGGGAGAAAATAAATTCTTTTCTTGTTGTTTTGTTTCTAAATATGCTAAACTAATTTAAAACACTAACATAACTTAAAATCAAATTAATCTAACAACTTTCTCTCTCCTAACCCATTTTTCAGAATTGAATTCATCATAATAACTCAATATTCAACCATGGAAATCAAGAACAAAAGCATGGATAAGCTAGGTATCAAGGAGAATTAAAGAAATTCTAACTTACCTAGCTTGTTTCCTTGATTTTTTCACTTTTTCTTTGAATTTTCCACCTAGGTTTTCTTGTTTTTCCCTTTGTTCTTCCTTTCTTTCTCTCTCTTCCTTGCTTGGCTGGCCATATCAAGAAAATGGGCTGATTTTATGCCTTTTTATAAAGAAACAATAAAATAATAAAGGTATGACACATGGCATTTTTCTTATTGGTCCATTTTTAAAATTTTAAAATTTTAATCCTTTTTATCTCCACCACACAATTAGTCAATGGTCAAAATGAGGATAAAGGAAGACCATGTGCTGGAAAAATGTCCTGGTGGTGAAAAATTACAATTTTACCCTTGAGGTGGCAAAATTACCATTTTACCATTTTACTCCAAATTATACCGAAATTAAAATTTTTCACTTCTAAACCTCAAATCTTACTCCAATAAGTCAAATTATACTCCAATAAGTCAAATGGGGCCAAAAATCTTTTCTAAAATTCTCATTTTATCCCCAGATGGCAAATGACCATTTTGCCCTTAGATAGCAAAAATTTCGGTTTGACTCCAAATTGATCCTCGAACTCCAAATCACCATATTAAACCATTCTGGGACTTTAAAATTCTTAATTTCATCGTGAATTCTCTATTTGATCTAGTTCAAGGTTTAAATCAATTTTATTGTACCTCTAGGTACAATATCGACTTTTGTAAATTTTTCGGGACTTTCCTAGCATGCAAACATGCTATCCATCACATGTATGTCATGAAAAATATTTTATAGAGTCGGACTTGTCATCTTCTCCCCCACTTGGATCAACCATATGATCTTTCTTCATGACTGATTTCGACATAAGGCTAAATATTAATATTTTAATATTATTTCATTAATAAAATATTATTTTATTTTAAAAATTTTATCTTGTCTCCTTGGTACCCAAAATACCTTATTATGCCTCACTTGACTTCCAAGTCACCTTTTATCTCACAAATTCTCCTCTGATAAAATTATTATTATTTTCTCACTTGCGAAATATTTTATCCTAAACTACTCCTTTCGTCTTTTATCAATTCTAAACATTTTAATTGACCTCAGTTTGCATTCGATCAACTTTATTTATCACCATATCAAAGTATGGGGTATTTCACTATTGGTCAAGATGGTACAAACTTTGGGTGTCTTTTTTCTTTACCTGGATTCGAATCCAATCAGTATCAGTTTTATTCAATTATTTAAATAATAAAAAATATATAAATAGGTAGTTGTAAACGGGTTCGGGACCGGTACCCGTAGAACCCGAATATTACATAATCAGGTTCGGGAATCGGGTACCCTAAGAGTGATACCCGAACCCTACCTAAACCCGTTTATTAGGTACATAACCCGGTATAACTGGGTCGGGTACCCGTTGACACCCCCAACTTTTAGTGATTTCAAGAAGATTGGTGATTAATCTGGGTCCAGTGGGTTGATGAATTAGCTACTCATCACATCTGGATACTCAAAAGATTAGGTCTAGAGTATTAAATCACTCATTGGATGAAATTTGAGACTATGGGACAAAATAAACATAAAGGTAAAACAGTAATTATACTTTTTATCATTGGATGGTTATGAGAGTTCACACTATAAGGTTTGTAAGTGGACAACTAATAATTAATATCAAGTATTGAATTGTTTCTTATAATTATAGTTAATCCAAGAGTTCAACCATAAATCTATAGTGGAGTGATTTCATAGTTAATGTCACGACCCGGAACTCCCATCGAGCCCGTGACAACCGTCGCAAAGCCTCGACAGACATTCTTCCCACGAATGCCTTTTGAGACCTCGCAAGGCTTTTGTACCAGTTTTTCCATTCCTCTCTCTTTCTTTTTTTTTTTGAATAATAAAATAAAATAAAAATATTAATTAAAATAATCTATTTTAATGTAAAACAATATATATATATATTTTTGAAACATTAAAAATTAATTTTCTACACATAAAAACAAAATAAATTTATACATACTGTAATATAGAAAACTATAGTATGCAATTTAAATTACAATGACACGTGGGCCCCTAAATAATTGAGAAGGTTTAAGTCTATAACCTTGCTTTCTAGGATGCAACTTTGAAATTTACTTCTCGATGCAATTAACAGTCTACTGCCTATTCTGAGCCTGAAAAATGTATAGGAAGAAGGGGTGAGATTATAAAATCTCAGTGAGTAGACAAACATCATCAAAATAATCTAAAGCCGAGTAATAGGAGACAATTAAAATAATTCATCCCAACTCATATAAATAATTGGATTTCATCCAATTACTTAACATGGCTTATGTACTTTTCAAAAACTTGGCCCTTACCAAAAATCCATTCTCGGGGATACCCCGCGAAGGCATCTTACCGAGGTCGCCAAGCTGTTTATTGTCACACACACAAACACATTTCACCTCTAACAACACAGCCGTTCCTTGGCGTTGGCTGAGTCCCAGTTTCACGTGGTGGCCAGCGTGAAGTGTACTCAAATCCTACCTCAGGAGTTATCCTACGCGCCTCTCCAATCGAGATAAGCTCAATAATTGAGAACCGTGCCCCTCTAATTAGGCTGACCCACAGAACCCCCGTCACTGTAGTACCCACTTTATAATCCACCAACCAATAAAATCACAATAGTATGACATGGCTCACTTAACACATTCAAGGCAAATCAAAGCAGTTCATATATTCTTTAAATCATAAAAATAACCAGTCATACCCACATTTATCATAAGCCATTTAATGTAAAATCATGGATAAACAACACAATCATAGTATAGGTCTCCAATTACTCTATTTTTGAAATCATTATTAAATTTTTAAAATTTATAAAATTATTTTATAAAATCTCATTTTCCCATAAAATATAATAATTTTCCAATTAAATCATTTTTCCATAAAATCACACAATTAAATAAATCTACTCTAGATAATTAAGACGATAGTAAGTTTACTCACTGTACTAGGAGTAGATATACTCCTATTCTCGATCCTCGGGTGTAGTCTTTTACCCGTATCAGATAGCTCACCACCTATCCACAATACATGACACAAAAAATTCAATAATTTGTGTCAAATCAATATATATTATTTCAGGCTCTTATCCATGCGTATGCACTAGATAGGGTGTGAAATGTTTGGACAATCGCTTAATCACAGTGTCCGACCTAACTTGCCTATACACGGTGTAAATTTCTAAGATCTCCAATTCAACTCCAATTCCATCCATTTCAATTTCAATTATCCAATTATATCCACAATACCTCAATGACTATGAACGTCGTCCAATTTATCAATTCAGACCACAAATTACGCTTTTACCCCTAGTGGGTAAAAATTTTAATTTTTTGCATAAAAAATTCTCATTAAATTTCCAACCTCATAATTCATCATTTTTCCATCTAATTCTCTTAAAATAAAGTCAACCTCATCCTCACACACCATTGGCTAGATTCGGCCTAGAGAAATTCATGGAGAAAATGAATATTTTACTAGTTGTTTTACTCATAAACATGCTAAACTAACACTAAACACTAACATAGTTCAAAATCAAATTAATCTAATAACTTTCTCTCTCTAAACCCATATGATCAAATTTGAATCCATCATCAAAACACATAATTTAACCATGAAAAATAAGGAAAAACGAATGAAAATGATAAATCTTAAGCTAAGCTTGAAAAATCATACCTTTAAACACTTGATTCCTTGAAAAATCACACTTTTTCTTTGAATTTTCTCACTCTAGGGTTTGTTCTTATTTCTCTCTCTCTCCTGCTGGTTTTGGCTGACCCTTCCAATAAAGAATTCCGGAATTTTCAAGCCTTTTAATAGGCTTAATAAAATATTATAATTTTATTTACCTTTTGAATATTTGAATATTTTATTTTTTCTAGCCATCTTTTTTACTTTCTTTTTCTACCACTCAATCCTCTTCACTTATCCATGTCTTCCATGAAATTTCTAGACTTTTTCAAAGTTTTGGTGGAGCAAATGTTTAAAAATTACACTTTTACCCCCGTAAAGTAAAAAATTACATTTTTACCCCAAAAACTGAAAAATTGCCCATAGAAATATTTTTCATCCCTTATACTCATACCATTCTCCAATTTGTCAAATGTGATCTAAATTCTCTCAAAATCTCAAATTTTGTCCGCGAGTGAAAAAATTACGATTTTGCCCCTTGATAGTGAAAATTTCGGTTTGACTCCAAATTGATCATCGAACTCCGAATTACCATTTTGAGTCATTCCTGAATTGTGAAACTTTTAATTTCACCTTAAAATTCCTATTTGAACTATTTCGAAGCTTAATCGACTCAATGTACCATTAGGGGCAATATCGTCTTTTGACGATTTCTTGAACTTCCTAAATATACAAACATTCTATCGAGCATGTGAATGACATTATAATTATTTTACAAAGCAGGGTTTGACAGTTAATAAGCTTGAATTATTTTTAATGATATTAAAATTAATTCTAAGTTTATTGGAGTTTGGAATATCTATGTCCAAATAGAATCCCCATTTAGCTTCATAGAATTCAACTTGTTTAAGTTGGAATGCATGTTTTAATTTGGTTAATTAAATTGTATACAAAAATGACAGTTTTAACATGTTTGTCTTATTTTAGACAAGAAAACATGTTTGCTTTTAATTTAGACAAAAAAACATGTTTGGTCTTAATTTAGACAAGAAAATATGTTTGTTTTAATGACAAGAAAATATCTTTCATCTTAATCTAGACAAAAAAACATAGTTGTCTCAATTTAAATAAGATAAAATATTTTTGTTTTAATTAAAGATGAGTTGTCTTAAATTAAGATAATGTTAAGAGGATTCTTGCAAAATGAATCTAGACATGATAAAAGGAGACTCCATGTTTGACTATCACTCTTTTATTTATTATTAATTCTTTTAAAATAAGGATTGATAATAATAAAATAAGAGTTATTATTCAATAAAGAGATTTATTTTATCAAGAACTCTAAATGATAGTTAAAGAATTAAATTATTTATTCTTTAATTTTAATTTTGATAATTATGGAGCATGTTTGATGCTTCTATAACTCTAAATGGATGGTCAAGATTGATTCAAAGTTGTTTCATTTTGATTAAACCTTTAAGGCAAGAGTTTTAATAAAAAGAGAAAAGATTGGAAGAATGGAGAGAACATACTTTTTCTTGAAAAAGTTTTAATCGTCACTTCTTTTCTCCTCTTCCAAAACTTTTTCGAAGAAAAGAGAGACAAAATCGATTACTATCTTGTAGTCTTGTATTCCATACCTTATCCACTCAAGGTTCAAGTTGATAGTATTCTTAAAGAATAAGTGGTAAATTTGTTTAGTCGAAAAATTATTCATTGGTCGAAGAATAATTGGATTGCTTGCTTACTTTATAAATGAAATTTTTGAAATCTATGCTTTACAAAATCACATTAATCCACTAAGATCCAACTCCAATAGTTTAAAGAGTGCTCCTCATTTTGGTATCTGGATTTATAGTTTGGTTTTCTTTTTGGGTTTTTCAACCCAATTAGGAAAATTTCTTTTATATGATTCTAATTTTTTTTTATTTTTATTTTTGAGACATTAAAAATTAAGGGGTTTACATTAAATAAATAAAGACTCATTGATGATGGAATTTCAAGAAGGTTATGATTAATAGCTTCTTGAAAATTTGTAAGTGAGAGATTTTTCTTGAATTTTGTTATAATTGTTGGAGTTTCCAAGCAAAATCTTGATATAAAAGAGTTTTTATTTATTTCAAAAGTAGAATAAAATTAAATATTTAATAAGGCTTGAAAATAATAAATAATTAATTAGATACTAATTAAAGGGATGTTGTGAGAATGCTAATACCTTCCTCACATGTAATTATACTCCTGAACCTAAATCTGTCTTGTAAACTAGGACCTATTTTTGTTGTCTATAACTAGTTATTTGTTGTCTTAAACCTTTTAATTCATTGTAGTTTAAATTTATTTATTTATTTTTCTATTATTTTGTTCATATTCTTTGTACATAATTTATTTAGTCACACACAAGACATGAATTACCATACTTGAGATGACAAATTACTATATTTAATATTCCCTTCACAAATATGAAATTATCCATTTGTTGTCCTCTTTGAGCTTTTTTTTTTTTTTTAAATTAAACCTTAACTAAGGATCACCCTCCACAATGGGGGGCAAATGAAAAGAAAGATTAAGGCCTTACTTCAAAGATAAAAAATGCCTTGTATTGATTGGGTCTCAATATAATATAAAGAAAAAAGAAAAAATGATGAAAAAATAAAAAAAATGAAAAAGAGACACAAGAGGCATGCAAAAACTAAGGTCTTGAGGAGAATCCTTCACATGACAAGAAATGATCGTTGATTTGATTACCCTTAAACACATATTTTGGGCTTATTTACCTTTTCTTTCGAAACCCCTAGTTGTAGCCTACATTACGTACTTAGAAAAGTCCATTTTGATCAGGTATGAATACTTAAATTGAAGAGTTTTCTTTTGAGATTCATTTATTTGTTTTGGGACAATTTTGAATTCTTCAAGTGCATGGTGGAACGATCAATCACAAAAAATGAAAAAAAAAAAAAAGAAGGGAAGTTCAAGTTGAAAACCCAAAATGGGAGACTTGAACATAAGAAAGAAAACACCTACATTGAAAACCTGAAAAGGCAGTCTAAGTATGAATCTAAGAGACACATGGAATGAAGGGCAAGCATCGAAGTTCGCAAAAGTAATTGGCAAGATAAAGGCAAGGTTTGATCAAATGCACTCAAAATATCAAGGACATTAATGAATGCGTTTCTTTCTAGAAGTAATCTTAGATTAATAAGACATTATTCGAATGTTCATTATTTAGATACAAATTTGTTACCCTAGTTTACAATTCTTTTTCTTAAATGTAACTTTTCTTGGAACTTTAATTATTTTCCAATTATCCCATTTTTTCAACCAATTTTCCATTTTACCATGAATTGAGGAGATTTGAAAGTGCATTATATTTGTCATTAAATTGAAATGATAATGAATAAAGGATTAACATCATACATTGAAATCAGTGAAAAAGAAAGCAATTAGTGATGAATGAACAAAGAATCAAATGACCTTAATCTCTTGGGGGTGAAAAAGCGAAAGCATTCAAAAGAGAAAGGGACTTTAGCGAAACGTAAAATTGTCAAGAATGAATCATGATTGGATTGAAAAAGACAGGATAAAGAATCAATGATGAAATTTGAGGACCTCTGAAAAATCATAAATATGGATGCATGACATCATCATAGTAGTCAAGCATTTGCATACCATGATAACAATTTGCATCATAAGCTTTTAGAAATGATATTTGTTTATTCAATTTAAAGTTATGTAGCCTCATTCCAAATGAGAAGTTTATTCCTTTTAAAGTCACTTAACTTCATTCCAGATAATAAGCTTATTCATTTTAAAGTTATGTAGCTTCAATTTAGATGAAGAGCTTATTACTTTTAAAGTTACGTAACTTCATTCTAGATGAAGAGCTTATTCATTTTAAAGTTACATAGCCTCATTCTAGATGAGGAGCTTATTCATTTAAAAGTTATGTAGCCTCATTTCAGATGAATTGCTTATTCATTTTAAAGTTGCGTAACCTCATTCTAGATGAACAGTTTATTTCTTTTTTAAGGTTACATAGCGTCATCCTAAATGAAAAGCTTTATCTTTGAAAATTTACCTTTTCGGCCAAATGGTGTCTACGTTCTTGCACCATTCTTGATTCTCAAGAAATGTGAAAAAAATGGCAGCTGTAGACACCTCATTTTGTCCAGAGTATTGAACTTTGAAAATAAAAAATAAAAAACAAAAAAAAAAGAAGGGAGATACTTATGAAAAGATAAAGATATGTTTGTACCAATCTTAATCAAATTAAAAATCTGAAGAGAGATTAGGTTAAATTAAATTAAAACTCAAGAAAACAATTCAATAAGGAATAGAAGACATTGGTTATAAATATAGTCAAGCATCAGGGCCAATCAACACACGTAAAGACAGAGACAGAGAAAAAATTAAGGAAAGAAAATGGAAAAATTAGGGAAAGGAAAAAAAAAAAGAAAAGCAGAGGTATTTGAAAAAAAAGAGAAAATAGTTCCTGGTTTCTTGGGTTTTAATTTATTATAGATCTAGGAGAATCAATTTAGTTTCTAAAAAAACTATTTTGATTAAAGGGAAAGATAAAAAAAAAAACGGAAAGATTGTCCTAATTTCTTGCCTATTGGAACCATCAGAACATGGTAGCCATGGCTGAGATCGAACGAAAATAGAAGAAGATCTTTTTGCTTTTATTTTGGGCAGAGGTAGAAGTAGCAAGAGAAACAAAGAAAATAACTCCTCTGATCCCTTCATTGATCGAACCAACCTTTCTTCTTTTGCTTGATACACAGAACCTCTGCTCTCTCTTTCTTCCATTTTGTGACTTTCTCTCTTATCACTCCATCAACCATCAACAATCACTAGATAGCAAAATATCAAAAAAACACATGTTAAAAGATATAAATGTTGGTCCGTATGGAGTGCTAAAGGAAAGGTGAATAGCACTAAAAATTTTAAGCTCAACCTTTTTTGAATGATAGAGTTTTTAATTGAATAAGAAAAATGAATGTAAAACTTGTAGTGACTGAAAGACGCCAAGTAAGAAAGGGTAAAGAGAAGTGGACAATGCAAGACTATTTATAGTGGTTCGGTCTCCTTGACCTATATCCACTACCTTGATCTGTCAATCAAGAATTTTCAACCTAACTTCACTTTACCAGTGGAATTAACAGCTTCCACTAATCTTTTACAAGGTGAGCTTCTAACCCAAACTTTGATCCCTTTCAACAAGCTTTAGAGTAGTTCCCACACTCTAATTTCTCAAGAAAAAGAAGAAAAAGAAGTACAACTAAGTGCCTTGACAATTCTGGACAGATTACAATCAAGCTCAAACACTTTTTTTATATATAAAATGAAGAACAAGTGTTTTTTGGTGAAGAATATTTTATTTTTTGCTCGAAGTAGCTATTTTCTTTTCAAATCTATTTTTTTTTACTGTTAGAGCTTCCTTTTATACCTAGGGAGTTTTTTTGTTGAAGACAGTTTCTAGTTGTTAGAAACAACTCTGATGCATTTCTAGCCTTTATTTTGTCCTCTAGAGTTTAAATTTAAAAAATGAGACAGACTTCAACTAATAGGTTACAAGTAGCTCTAACCGATTACAGCTTCTTTACTTTGCATTGTCCTGTTGTTGTGTTCTTTACTTTAACCGATTACACGAGGCTCTAACCAATTAAAAGTTCTCTGTCTTCAAACTTCTCTTTTTCAATAAACTTCCTCTAACTGGTTATGGCAAGCTCTAACCAATTACAAACTTTCTGTTTTCACTTCTCTACACAGTAGTTTTTCTCTAATTGGTTAGCTCTTTCTTTAATTGATTGAAGCTTTACTTCATTCAACCATAAACGATTAAAATCAACTTTAATCGACTGGAAGATTTTTGAATTTTGAACTTATCCATTTTGGCTCCCTTCAACAGTTAACTATATTTTCAAACTTGTTTTTGACGCTTGAAGATACTAGGACCTTGTGCTCTAACCAATTAACGGACCTCTTAACCAATTAACATATTTTTTATTTGCTTTAACTTATCACACAATCATGCCTTAACTGATTAAGGTCCCTTGATAATTAGTTACTAAGGTTTTGTTTTTGTTCACTACTTGCTCTTTTCCTCTTAACTGATTAACTCTTCATTAAACTTAGTAAGCTCCTTGACTTGCCTTTAATTAACCACTTTGTTAGAAGTATTAAATTAAATCCTACATACTTAAACAACAAGATTAGACATTAATGAATGAAGAATGTTTTGGCATCATAAAAAACATATGAAATCAACAATAAAATGACTATAATATCTTCTATAAATGATAATAATTTTAGATTACAAATTCAGTACAAAAAATGAGTTTTCTGCCCATCAAATGATAAAAATGTCTAAGTTTATAGTAGGACATAAACATGGGTTTAGTATCTGATAACTGTTTGTAAAGAGTTGAACCTCATAAATCACATTCAAATCCTGAAATTTTGTTTTCTAGACTTCATACCACCTCCTCCATCTATCTTTTTCTCTACTTTTTTCCTTATTAGTAAAAAATCAATTTGCATTTTTATTGATATGTTTGGGCTACTCTACTAATTCCTATCTATCTTTTTTATTTTTTTCTCTCTTTTGATTAAGCTTGAGAAAGCACGTCAAATGAAAACTCGAATTGAGTTTTGGCTGTGGATCATAGATATGTGCTTTCCATTGTGTGGAATTAGAAAACATATTTAGTTATTCACATATTTTAATAAATGTTTATTTATTAAAAATAATATCTAATAATTTTATATATTTTAATATTAATAATTATTAATATTATATTATTATATTATTATTTACCATGTTATTATTTATTATTTTAAAGGATAAAGTTAAAAAGTTAAAATTTACATTAAACAAAAGATAAGTTTACTCAACTTTATATTTTTATATAAAAATAATAAATTTATATTACATTTTAATAAAACGCTTCTAAACCAAACATTACAATGTAATTTTGCCAATATAACATTTTTTACAATTATTACTTTATCATATTATACCAATCATTCTAGAGTTATTTTATCAACAATCACATTCTTAGTAATCACATACTTTGTAATTACACTACCAATAATACCGAATGCCACTTTGATCTAGTCAATCTCCACCATATAACAGAAAAGACGACTTTAACGAAAGAATCATAAATATAGCCATTTCACTATCACCACGTCAAAAAAAAAAAAAACAAAACATCATATGTCAACTAACACATGTCCTCATTTATTATTTAACATCAAATTTCATGGAAATGCTAACAACGAAATCATTTTATTATAATATTAAAAACGTAAATACTAACAAATTATTTTTCAAATTGTAATGATTAAAATAATATATGTTTTCAACTTTAAAAATCTCAAGTATAATTTATTCTTATTAGAGACATTGATTACAAATTATAGATAGATAATTATAGATTATGAATCTATTATGAATTAAAATTTTATAATTATGATCAACTTATGTCAAGTTTCATTATTTTAACTCCTATAAAATTAAATCGGTGAATCATAAATATGATATATCATACCAACTAATTAATAAAAAGCTAATCAAACTGCGTATCAAGGCGGATGTTAGAGAAAATCGAGACAGAGGGTATTTCCGTCAAAATAATAGAAAAACGGAACAATCCCCACACGGTAGTCCCATTGCAGCCTTGCTCAGGTGATTGAAAGGATATTTTTCCGAAGACAAACCTTCTACGCAATCTCCACCGTACACAAAAAAGCGACGGGTCTGATGGAAGAATCATAATTCAGCCATTCATGTACCGCCACGTGGAAAGCACGAAACAGACCAAAGGACATGTCGTAGGGGAAGTGGCGAATGGGTCCCCCCTCGAAGGAGGGAAAGCTAAGCTTAAATACAGGCCTCGGCTCTTCACTTCGAAAAAGAGGCCGTCTATTCACACGGCCACAAAAGGGTAGAGGTTGAGAAAGCTTTTGTTTTAGAGAGAGGGAGAGAGGCCAAGAAAAGAAACAGAGGTTTTCTATCTCCATTTTGAGGTACTCTCTTTTTTGCGTTGATTTGACGTTATCATTAATTTATTCCTTGCCATTAAATCCTCCTTTTTTTTGGTCTATGCTTGCATTTGTGTGTTGTTTTGATTTTTAGATTTAGTTGTAATGTAATTGATTTCATGTTCCCAGTTTATAATGGAGATTAAGATCTCTTGCTTTTTCGAGCTTAGATTTGAGGTTTTGATGTAATCTATCATTGGCATTCCGAGATTTTTCATCTCTCTGAGTTCGGATCTGAACACCATATTTATCGGATCTTAATCCGTTCTTCATTTTGATTAAGCTTCCAATACTATTTCTCCATAGATCTTATTTTTCGCTTGTTTAGTTTTTTTTTCCATCTCCTTTCTTTCTGTTTGAATTTTTTGAATAATTATTCCTTTTCATTTTCAACTGTAAACTTCATGTTTTGCTTTGGCATGTTGTTTTAATTAGAGATTGCAAAATCTTTGATTATAGTAATGAATAAAGAATCATGTGGGCTAAAACTTTTGTTGTTATCTTTGTGTCTTGTCGTTTAACGAAAGGAAGAGCCAAATGCTTAAAATAATCTCAGATGCGATGAACTATAATAAGAACATGTTCGGCCCATGCCTGTTCCGTCCAAGTTTAAGATGCCGGTCTTAGTTGTAGCTTTTTTGGCGGCGTTTTTGGAATTTTATTTCTTGTTTTCTTTTAAGACAAGTAGCAATTTTTTTCAATATTAAAATTAAGTTGTCACTCGCGCTCCACTTGATTAAATTATATTTGTCACTGGCCGAAGAATATGAAAAATAATCGAATAATAGAATTTGGAGTTTTTTTTTTTTGAATTTACATGTTTAACCTTTTCGTGAATCTTTCGGATACCAATTAACCCAACACGTTTATTAGATAATTAGGGAGACTATTAAGTCAATTTGGGTATAGGGGATACCGTTGGGTAAGACAGTGAGGCTGTGAGAGATCTGTGACTGAAAAATTGGGACGGTCTATTTGACTTTGGTCTGATTGATGCTAACAAACGGTGTGTATCACCCCTTGCTTTTTAAGATTTGTATGGTTATCAGCCTGATTCCGGGTCCGTAGGTGACTCAGTGGGTGACTGTAGCATTGCCTGCCTGTGGGTATGTGATCTTACTCCAATTTCCAAAAAGTCTGCGTTTTCTATTACGTGTAGCTCATACCACTACATAAATCAACTTCTTGGAAGTTGGACTATGTCTCTTTGATAAGGTTGACGAGCAATATTTCTTTTCTTCATCGGTGGCCGGCGCTAGCACGCCACGCCTTTAGCCGAAAGATACAATACATTGATTTGTTCTCTGTTCTCATTTCCACGAGAAAAACATTAGATTACATTTACATGTATCCGTGACCATGCAATTTGCGCTTAACCAATCAGGTCACTAAAAGACTTTTTTATTGTGCGAGTTATAAGCTCAATCAATTACGTAAGTAACATTCATTGTATGAACATGTATATTGATTACGTGAACGTGATTGATTTGACTTTTCAGTACGTTATAGGACGGTCTGTTTAATAGACGAAGTTAGGGATACTTTTATTACTAGTACAAGTAATAATAGTTGTAATTGATGATGTAGAATTAGTGATACTATTAATTTTAGAAAAAGTTAAAGAGTATGGCTTTGGCCATGAAAATAGGAATCGTAAAATCCGCCTAACACGGAGGGTCCATTACTCTAAAATTAGTGTCCACTTATCTTTTTGTAATATTAGTCTATGCTAATAAGTGCATTAGACCATTAGATATTTAGATATACACTCCTTGAATAATTTATATGGGGAAATTGTCAATGATGCGACATTATTTATTGTACGAATAATATGGTTTCGCATCTTGACTTTCGGTAGAACTATTGAAGTTGGAGTCAAAAACTTCATTTGGAAGTAGATAAAAGGTGAGCCCAGAGCAGGAATAAGAATCGATACAAAGCAATGAAGCGGAAAAATAGAACTCGAATGGTATATGTGCGCTTTCATTGGTCAACTTTACCTCACTTGTCGCGCTGGTCTCCTTAATGGATTAGTAGAGTCTCCCATTTCTTCTGATAGATATTTTGTCAATGCGTCTGTTATTATATGAACTTTTTATTTTTTTTTCCTCTATAGATCATTAACTTTTTCACAAGAATTTTTATGTTTTCTCTACTTTTCTGGGACATGTTTCCTGCTTTTCTTTTACTTTTAAATTCCTGGCTGTGAGCGAGGCTAAAGCGGTCGGGCTTGCAAGTTGGTTGATCTTTGGTCTTGTGCCTAATTAGAATTAGTTGTAACTGCAAAGCGTGGAGGTTTTTTCTTTTCAAATTGTAAGTGTTATTCGCGTGCATCTTCTTAATGCATTGATCTTGGCTTTCACATTGAGCTTATATGAGTTTGTGTTTTGGAGATATATGCTGTCGGTTGGTTAGTCAAGGAAATTAATATTGAAAGTAATAAGTTTAGTGATAATTTTTATCTGTTTGCTTTAACTTAATTTTCCAAGAAACTGCATTTGGTGTTAACGTTTTGCTACCTTTATCTTCTTCAGGGTGAGGAACAATGGGTGCAGGTGGCAGAATGTCCGTCCCGCCAACTCCAAAGAAGTCAGAATTTCAATCCCTGAAGAGAGTTCCTTGCTCAAAACCACCATTCACTCTCAGTCAGGTCAAGAAAGCCATAGCACCTCACTGTTTCCAGCGCTCTGTTCTGCGCTCATTCTCTTATCTTGTTTATGATTTTATCTTGGTCTCTCTCTTCTATTATGTGGCTACCGATTATTTTCATCAGCTTCCTCACCCTCTCTCTTATGTGGCCTGGCCAATTTATTGGGCAGTCCAGGGCAGCGTCTTAACTGGTGTTTGGGTTATAGCACATGAGTGTGGCCACCATGCCTTCAGTGATTATCAATGGCTGGATGATGCTGTTGGTTTTGTCCTTCACTCATCTCTGCTTGTTCCTTACTTCTCTTGGAAATATAGCCATCGCCGTCACCATTCTAACACTGGTTCCCTTGACCGGGATGAAGTGTTTGTCCCCAAGCAAAAAGCAGCTATAAGATGGTGGGCCAAATACCTTAACAATCCACCAGGGCGATTCCTCACACTTACAATTCAGCTTACTATCGGTTGGCCACTATACCTAGCATTCAACGTGTCAGGGAGGCCTTATGAACGATTTGCTTGTCACTATGATCCCTATGGCCCCATCTACAATTATCGTGAACGATTGCAAATATACATCTCTGATGCTGGTGTTCTTGCCATTACCTACTGTCTCTACCGTCTTGCATTAGCAAAAGGGCTGGCTTGGGTTGTTTGTGTTTATGGAGTACCATTGTTGGTGGTTAACGCATTCCTTGTCATGATCACATACTTACAGCACACCCACCCATCTTTGCCACATTATGATTCCTCAGAGTGGGACTGGTTCAAGGGAGCTTTAGCAACCGTTGACAGAGATTATGGAATTTTGAACAAGGTTTTCCATAATATCACCGATACTCATGTGGCTCATCATTTATTTTCAACGATGCCTCACTATCACGCAATGGAGGCTACAAAGGCAATAAAGCCTGTATTGGGAGAATACTACCAGGTCGATGGTACTCCGGTGTACAAGGCATTATGGAGGGAGGCCAAAGAGTGTATTTATGTTGAACCAGATGAGGGTGAGCACGGCAAAGGTGTGTTCTGGTATAGGAATAAGCTTTAAATTTGCATGTAGGAAAGTTTGTCGACTGTCAAGGATTTTGGTCTTCCGATGTTTGCTTGTTTTTGAATTGAACTTTCGAGCTTTGTACTCGTCACATTCCAATAATTTTGTTGACCTCTAATTATTGGTAGAAACAATCAGACAGCATGGTTTATGCTTTTCGGGTGCTGTCTTTGGATCTTTTATTTTTGAATGCCATTGATCTCTTAACATAAAGGCAACCTTATCTGCATTTTATGCACTAAAATAACCCATTCCAGTTCTCCTAAGTCTGATCTGGTTTCTATTGTTCTTTTTCAAGTTTAAAGATAATTTGAGAGCTTGTTTGGCTTGATTTTTTTTTTAATTTAAAAGTTATTATAAAATTTTTATGAAAAATAATAACTTTTAAAATTAAGTTAAAGTTGTTTGATAAATTTTTTTTTGTAAGTTATAATTTTTGTTAAAATTATTATAGAAGGTATTTTTTTTTTAAGAAAGTAATATTGTAATTATTTTTAACAAATGAAGGTATTTTTGAAACAAAAATAAAAATTTTAATATTTTTAAAAAAAAAAGAAAAAAAAGCTCTTCCCTGAAATTTTTTTTAAACTCTTTTTTAAAAATTTTATTTAAAAAAAAGTTATTTTTTTTTAAGAATTTTTTAAAAGATCATGTTTCACTTGATTTTTATTTTTAAAAAATAAATAAATTAAAAAAAAACTAAGTTAAATATGCACTGAGTCATTAACATAAAAGTCTTCCTTGGATTGTGGGCTCTTCTTTTACACTCTAAGGAAAATGAAGGAAAAATGTTCTTTAAAGAAGAAAAAAATTCTAAATTTCCAGATTAAAACTTTTTATCATCTTTCTTCTTCGTTGGTTAGCCCATGTAACAAATTAAGCATACCAAGAGTCGAAAGTTTCGAGAGCGTTCTTGGGCTCTTTCGCTGCAATGACAGGTTGTTGTTTTAATTGTCTATTGAATTGGGCTGTAGTACATGAAGTGGTTTCCAAAATGACCATATCCTTGGTAGCATATTAAGCTGGCCCATTTTGTGGCCTTTTGGGTGAAACAAGGCTCACGATTTTTTATCATTTCCCGGTCATCCATCCCGCTTTAATTCTCACATTTTCACACTTACTCATCAAAATTTGTAAAAATAAATTGATGAACAGGATTGTCAGACATAGTAAAAATCATTTACAATATGCAGATCATTGAATAACCTTTAACCCCAAATCTTTAGATTGAACATTTATTCATTGAAAGTAGACCTCACTGATTGTCATTTCCTTAACCATATATAAATCATGGTTATAATTGCTGCTTTCCTTTCAAATTGTGTATGCTTCCTATAGGACCCAAGGTGGAACGTTTACTTCCTATTATCATACTTTGATTTGAGTTTAGAAAATGGGATTTGAATTTTAGAAACATCTTGTAATTGAAGCAAGGAAACCGATTACGATGCACCGCCTCTTCTTACTCGTCCAATGTAGGCCTATATAGACAGCCCAAAGTTTAACAATTATTTTATGAGGGAGTAGTTAACCCTTGACTCATTATATAAACATAGCGGTCTTTCCATTTCCACCCATGACTTTGCAAATATGTAAAAGACTTGTTGAATATATTGTTGGCTTTTCATACTTCATATCTACATTAGGTAAGACACGAAAACCAGAAGACCGAGAAATAGAAATGGTATATTTACTACTCGTGAAGTCTTTTTGTGAAGATTAGTGTGGGAAGATAAGCAATAATATTTCTAGATATTGAGGATTCTAGAAGTTCATGAATACGATCTTTGAGTCAATTGGAAAATATCAAAGTATGAACTCGATTCGATTATCCAAAACCCCCAAAAAAATTAGTATGAACACGACTCTATGCATGGGATCCAAAACGACTTGTCTCCAAGAGTAGGTAGTGTGTACATATAGAAGAGGTCAGTAATGCATGTAATGAACTAACACCAAGGAAAAAGCAACGCTCTTCTAGTAGGAAAAACGACATATGATGACGAGATGGAGCACGAGACTATATGAGTTGTGTTGCAGATTCATACACTTCTGAATACTAAACTAAAACTAGTTCATGTCATGTTGAATTTGCCCTTATTGTGGATTAACAATAAGGACTTCATTATCAGAAAAAACATAACAATAATTAGGACTTGAATGGTTGATTAGATAATAATAATAATAATAATTGTAATATAATTAAAGTCTTCCCTTTTCTTATTTTTTAGTTTTATTAATAGACCGATGGGATATATATATAATTTTTTTTCACTTTTTTAGAAAATGATTGTGATTATATATATATATATCAATAGGAACTGCAACAATAATATGCATCAAGTAAGGAAAGGAACTTTTCTTGTTACAAATTGCCATGAGTTTTAGAAGATTAGTTTGTTTATTTTTTACTTTTTTGGTATGTTTGAAGATTATTTCGTTGATTAAGCTTATATAACTTTATGCCAGTAAGTTTCATCTCATCCCAACAAAGCAGAAGGGAATTTGAGATGATTATAGAAGTTCATATTATATCACAAACATAAACACAATGGAAAACAATGATTTGAGAAAATTCTTTGGAAATTCAGATTCATATATATAGCTTCATGACTTTCACGATCATTCGTAAAAAGGAAACACAAAATTAAGTGTCACTACTAATCTAATGTATATATAGTGGCATTCAATTATCATTTTCAAGATCATCATAGTGATTAATCGCCGTGGTGATCTTATCACAAGTGATTCAAGATTACCATGGTTGGTTTAGGGATTAAAGATCACTGTATTTAGTACTATGTAAAAATTTAATATAATTTTTGTTTAAAATTATCAAAATAACTACAATAATTTGAATATTGTTTAAAGATAGCAGGTTATAAAATATTAATATTTTATTTATTTGATATAGAGTATAACTAAATGATTTCGTCATCAAATATGAAATATATTTATCAATAGGTAAATTAACTTCATTAATTACATACAAATTTTGTATGAATTAGAATATGAAACTAAATTATTGAAATGATAATGACTATGCTGAGAAAACAAAAATTATAATACAATATAAACTTTTGAGTTTTGTAAAAAATAATTATTTTGAAAAAAGGAAATTATTTATTATATAAAAATAATTACATTTTTTGAGTGAAAATAAGTGTATTTTTAATCACACATTAAAAGGGTCATATTGTCTATGATTAACTTTTAAGAATCCCTTCATCTCATTGACAAAAATCTAATCTAAAATTAAACCAAAACCATGAAAATCAAAATTTGAACTTGAAAACTAATGATTTCACACATCACAATCTTCTCCTTATTATTGAAGCAAAATCTTATCGACATCTACATGCAGACAATTTCTTGGTGGAAAGTGCTGACAAAGATCTCGTCTATTTATTTATTTATGTAAGTTTCATTCGGAGTGATTTTATTTATTTATAAAAATAAATAAAAAACAAATAAATTAATAACAAAATAAAAATAGAAAAAATATCAACCACACATGTCTCAATAAAAACCAACTCAAGTTATTAACTTAATCTATCTACCAATGACTATGAGGTGGAAAGGTATCTCGAGCTTTGAAGGAGTATACAAACCTATTGTACCATAGGAAACAAGAAAGAATTTTTCTTATTTGTTTATCATGATGTGAAATGTGGATAGAGGATAATACTTCCAAGATAGATTATATACTTGTCCACAAAGTAAATTCATTATCTTTACATTGATACATATAATGGGAAAAGGACTTATTGTATTAAACCATCCTATTCATTTTACCATAGTCTTATAATTGATGGATAAAAATCTATCATACATGATGCAGGCATGTACCATCTTCCTATGACAATCAAATCTTATATAATTAGTGACAATGAATTAATCAACTCTAGATTGTATTGCTATGTCATTAAGATAGCAATAATCAATTTACCAATGATGTAATGAGATGGTTATATTACCAACGAGGGGATAATTCCAAGGTTAAGAAACTAAGATACATTCAAATAGTAATTGGTTTTTAATTTGAAATAAATGTAACCTCTCATTAACTTTAATATTGTATATATGACTTTTGTAGGGTATGGTATATATATTATTCTAAGTAACTAACACAAAGTAATGGACAAATGATCAACTTCCTAATTTTATAATGAAATAATAATTTTTTAAATAATTTGATTAGTTTAGGAAATAAAAGAAAGCATTTGGGTTGCAGCTAATGTTTCTCAATAGAAATTTGATTATTGGGTAAAGAAAATAAAAAGAAGAAGAAAAGAACATGTTACAAGGTAGCAACACATAGCCGCTTGTCAGTGGGTAGTTGTTAACTTTGTTCTAAAAATCAAAATCTAAACCCAAGGCGAGCACGTTAGTAAAAGGAAGTAGAATCCAGCTAAGGTGAGCGAGGGACTGGAAACCACGTCAACGGGTGGGCCCTGAGTCACACGGTTTTTGTTGCTTTTTGTTTTGGGCAAAATTCGGAAACTTACACGTGGCAATGAGAGGACAGTGCGTATCTTGAGGGGTGGTCCGGCGCAGCCGGCACGAGACTCGTGTGCACTGCTGTTCTCCTTTTGGTGACGCAAACCCCTCTGGCCCTCAGATCTCATCGTATCTCCCTCTTCACGTGCACATCCAACGGCCAATATTACTCTTTTCTTTTCTTTCGAAACATTTGGTCTGTTTTTGATACGGTGTACTATCTCCAAAATGTTGGTACAAGTAAGGGTACAAGATTTGATACAAATCCTCTCTGCCGGCTATCATGCTCTCCACTCTTGCATTTCCTGTTATCTTAGGCCCATTACTAGTAGTCTCTTGTTCCCCTTTCTTTTTTCTTTTTTTTAAATAATGTGAAGAACAATAGGTTTTGATTCATATGTGTCTGAAAGTTTCAATAATATTTCGAGAAAAAAAAAAGAAAAACAAATGGTTGATGGAAAGGTAAAAGAATATGATAAAGCAAGGCATCTATTTCTATTGATTGTAATAGTTTACCTAGGTTTTGCCAGTTTGCTATTCTCTCAATCATGTGACTGCCCTTGCCTTGTTTGACATTACCTCTTCATGTAAATAAGGTGAAGCATAAATGCAACCTCTCTACACATTTGGCATCAAATATGATGCTTTGCTGTCTAAAGTTACGACAATTTTATGCACTCTTAACTTTCTTGGCACTCATTGGTTTGCCCATAATTAATCCATCATTATATATAAAGGCTTAACTTAACTAAGATCACTTAAGTTCCATTTATTTCATTTTTTTTCCATTTGTCATTTATTTTTTATTTCTTCTTTTGCTAAAAAGTAAACTACTCAGAGTTTTAATGAAATCATACCATTACAAAATCATTAAAGCCGGTTTAAGATTTTTTTTTTCTTTGCTTTCTGAAATTAATATATATATATATGTCTTGCATATGATTTGCTGTACTAGGCTTGTAGCTTGGGACAAAACAAAAGGAAACAAAGGAAAAACAAAGAAAATGCCAAAAACCCTAATGCTAGCTAACTAGTTGTTAGGGTTTTGAGAAACTTGGGTTTTGCTCTGGTCTTGGAGAATATAATTGTTAGGGTCGGAGAGCTCCATGAGTGAGTAGGGAATATTGAAACCGGCTTTGGTTTTTCTCATTAGCTACAAGATGAAAGCATAGATACAAATGAATTATAATATATATAGCAAAGTGAGATATATATACCACCGTAAGTATCCGTACAAGCATCATGTACAAATTATTAAAGAATTAAAATAACCAAAAACAAGATTCAGATATAAAGTAATTTCCTATGTCTTTGCCCTCTACTTTGAAGAGGTAAACACCATGCTACAAAAACATCATTTTACTAACTCATATCAGTTAAGTATGTATGACATTTCGGGAATCTTCTGCCTCTGTCTCTGGGATATTTCTTTGTATTTAGAGTTTTGCACACTTAGGTCTTGACACTATTTTACTTAACCCCTTTCCAATATATATAACCCTAAGCCCCTACAGTTTGATGTATTCTTTTTAGGAAGACGGGCCTTATGAGTAAGTTTCATATTAGTCTTTTAATTGTAATGTTTCATATTTATTCATGACTCAAAAACTCGAGTTTTTTACTTTTTTTTTTTTGAATTTGTTGAAATTTAGATAAAAAAAAGTTTCATGTGACGTTTCGGGGGACATAAATATGTTGAATTTCGTTCAAATTTTAATGATATATTGTTGGATAGATACATTTGAAACAAATTCAAAAGGTCGTAATTAAAAAGAATTGATCTTTTTAAGTCATGAAAATTTTGTAAAAAGGTGACGGTACATATTCTAATCCAAATTCGGGATGCCTATAAATTCTCTACCCTCCTAAATACTTGAGCTAGTGCTGATTGCAACATTATTTATATGTTCAATTATAACTTTGCTAATTATAAAAAACCCTTGTCTATAAGCGATTTGATATTATAAGAGTTCCAGGGCTTCACATATTTCTTTTGGCGCTCAGAATATATTTAAATCAACTTGACAATTAATGAGTATAGGCCCATGAATGCAAAATTAAAGGAAAAAATAAAAAAACAGAGAGAGAGCATAGAATGGATAATCAAAATTATCCATTTTTTAACATAGCCAAGGTTTGTAGTCAACTTGCTTAAAATATAGTTGGAAGCATATACAACACCCAATGATTGATGTTGTTAGTAATTAAATTTTGTTGCTAAATGATTGATATTGTTAATTATGTGCCCAAACTACCAACAATCAATTGGAATACATTTTCTAATTTTTTTAAAAACTTTTTACCTTTTTTTTCCCAATATGTAGTTAATGGGGTGAATAATTGCCTCCTAAATTCAAAGTTTAATCAATCAGGTCAGAAATGGATCAAAATTGAAGAATCTAAAGACGACGAAGGGCATTTTCATAATTACAAAAAAATTGGGAGGCGCGAAGATTAAAAAAAGAAAAAACAAAGGGAAGTAGCAATTTTGAGAATGGATAGTATAAATCTTTTTATTGTCATGGATCTGGAAACGCGGATATGTACGGCTGTCGTTTATGCAAGCCATGACATTAGTTTTTATTCCAACTACGCGGATTCGTGTGTTAGTAAGTTTGTGGGTTCATCACATAGTTAAAAAAAAAAGTAAGATATTCTTTCTCTTTAATTACCAAAACGCCCTTTCTTTCCCAATGTTGAGGTAATTTTTTGTGTTTTATTATTTTTTTTTTTAAAAAAAAACAATATTATCTCCCACAACATGTATATAATTTTTGCTCTTTCATGGGAATTAATGAAAGGTTTTTTACTTTTGAATTTAGCTAAGTTTTGGGGTTTGTATTTTGCAATGTCTTCGTTTTACAATAGAAAAATGTGTCTTATATGTTACTTTTGTTTTTGTCTAATGGAATACATTATAATTTGAATTTAAGATTTTTACCCTAGACTCAGGTCATTGGCACCATTGAAGGAAGCTCTAGTGACCGAAAATGAGTCATATATATATGGTTCTTCCAAAGGGTTCCAGGCATCTAATTTACATGATATTTGAAGAGTTCATTACTACCCAAAATATATGAAGAGTTAATTAATTCTCAGTGGATATATAATCTCTTTAAGAAGAGGAGACCACCATTTGTAACATTAAATAAAGCCCATACATAATAAATGCTCAAAAAGTTATTAGAGAGGATGGTTTGGTCATTGCAAGTAGATGTGAGAAAAATACATGTTTTGACACACATAAAATATACAATACTTGTTATAAGATAATCCAATTGGGGAATTGGGGACCATTTAAGTTGTCTATTTACTCTATTGAATCTCTTGCATTTTGTCAGACAAGGATTCATCCAGTCCTTACTCCCAACAGACAGCTTTCTCTTCTTTTTTTTTCCTTTTTTTTTTAATTTTTTAAAGTTTCACCTTTAAACAATATCTTTCCCATCACTTTCTTCTCCTATATAAGCATTCCCCCTTTCATTTCTCTAAACAAATACACCAACTCCCCCACCTCTTTCTCTTTTCTTGTTTCTCTCAAACATTTTTCCATGGAGAATATCATGATCAGGAATCAAACCAGAATGCCCCCTTCAACACCATCAGCACTATCCATTCACAAGGATTCACAAACAATATCAAAGGCAAAGCCAAAGATACGCATAATTCACATATTTGCACCAGAGATCATCAAGACCGACGTAGCGAACTTTAGAGAACTGGTGCAAAGACTCACAGGGAAACCAGCTCAAGAAAAGGGTTGCAAAAAGAAAGCAAGAATTGGCAGAAGAGACCATCAAGAGCCAAGGATCACTCGTTTCTGTGACAAGCCAGTGGCAGCAGCTGTGGCCAAGAAAATGGAGCTGAGAACTGGGTTTCTTGCTGGCTTGGAGACAAGGGAAAGGGTCAAGGAAGAAGAAGGTATGTGGAATGGTGAGAATTCAGGTGGTTTCTTAAGTGGTTTTGGAGATTTGGATGGATTCATTCAAGAGCTTGGTGAATTCCCTTTGCTTCCTTTGGATGCTTCTCACATGCATGAATTTGAAGAAGCTCAACTTGCATAAATTGATTCTTTACTTGGGATTTTTTCTCTCCTTCTTTTAATTTTATTGAAAGTTTAATCATATTGAAGATGTTGTTTTTGGGTTGGGGGGGTTTTAGATATAGTTTTAACTGAATTCTATCCATCTGTTTCTCTCTCTGATCTCTCTCTCTCTAATCTTATTGTCTCTGATGTAAATATGAGAGATTAACTTGATTTCATCTGACTTTGAGATTTCTACACTTTTGCAAGGATATTTTGTTCTTTCTTATCAAACTTTCTTTTAATTTATTTAAGCGCCATTTGGATGTAAGAGAAGCAATTGAAAACATCTTCAATTGATTCTTTTCTTAAAATTAAAAAAATAAAGGACTTTGTTTGTTTTCATTTGGAAGTGCAATGGCTGTTTGTCTTATCTAGAACGGGGCCTTTCTTCTTACCTTGGGAAGAAGATCGTTTGGCAGACCAAACATGAACGTGCAAAACTATATCATGCTATTTGATTTGATAAATGTCTTACTTTTCTTGCAAGACTCTCTTTATTAATTTTTTGATAATATAGCAAACCATTTTATCCCTTCAAGTCGCCTCCCACTTGTCTGATGTTAGCAAGCACTTGATGCATATCCCGTATGCTTCACAAATTTCAGAAAACCTAGCTTTTCATACATTTTTTTATTTCTTTTTTTAACTTAATATAATGGTTAATGGATGTAATTTCACCCCTTTTTTAAACCATTTGAGCACTGGTAAAGCTAGGTTTTCATTAAATAATATTTAATCCAAGTTTTAATTTTTAATGAACGGAAAAACTTGATTCTAATTTTTTATGATACAAGATAAACTGTTCAATTCTTCCGAGTCCCAAATTATGATAACATGTGTTTTACTCAACAAGGATTAATGTACATTTACAATTAATGTGAATGAGAGATCACTTGCAAGTTACATGAATTCAAGATCATTCATAAATGAAGCAGACAAGCTTAATCAGCAAATGAAGTTTACCCCTATTGAATCTATTTTGAGTAATCTTATAAGAGAGGAATAATGGATGAATTCTAGCGTCCCAAGATGGAAAAAGAGGACAAAACTTGATGAATCTTTTCTTTTAGTAATATCACAAGAATCAAACAGTTGGTAGTATTTAGTAAGCAAGTCTGATAAAGAAGGCAGATCTTAGTTTTTGTTCTTTCCTTCTTTTTGGTGAGATTGATCATCCAGACAACATGTGCTGGACACAAAGAGAACATGGTTGTAAAACTCTGTAATTACTTCCTTAAAAGCGACAGGATTTCTTTTTTAAGATAGAAATCACAGAGGAAAATGCAACCAATGAAGCACTAATTCAGTTATAGTCATGTTTAAGCTAAGCTAAAAGCAACCCAACATTGGAACCAAAGAGGTTAGCATTGGTATTAATTTGACTTTAGGCACCTTATCTATATATATTAAGTCAACATTTTTGGTAAACTTTATTAGCAAATTGCATTATTAATTTACTTTGGGCGGTATTCATAGAACCGACTAATCTGCCTAATAGAAAATTGGAAAGCTAAGCAGGATGAAAATTGAGTTCTGAACTACCGGTTCTGCAACTATATATATACGGATCACTACCATAATCTCTTTGCCAAATTACCCTAACCCTAATACCGTTTTAAGAAGAAAATTAATTAAAACAGCCCTTGCCTCTTCAGCCACTTTAATTGCTCATTTTAGTCTTAGATAAGGATGACAACATGGAATCAGCATCAAATATCAAAACTTAAGATTTTTACCCAATCCACGAGTTCAATAAGTTAAATTATAGTCACTAATTTTCAATAATTATTGTTTTTTTTCCTCAAGTTTATTTAAAAGAATTAATAATTGGGTCGGTTTTATTTTGTCGAAATAACAATTGGATAGTTGATAAATGACATATTAAAATCATTGTGTTGATATCAAGAACGTCCACGTTGAAGCTGAGCAGAAATATTTGGCTCTAAGATCAAAGGACAAAAGGAGATTAGGGTAATCTTGAGGACATATTCAGGGATTACGAAAGTCAGGGGTCTCCAATCTATATCCTCCATTGCTCCATGCTGACGGATTTGAGTGGTGTGACTAACTAATTAATTAATTAAGGGACAAATTGTGGTGAAAAAATAAATAAATAGAATTCTTAAATTACAGATCATACAATGATTTTCCACTTCAATTTTTGAATTAAATTAATTATTAAGAGCGTATCATGTGCTTTGTCTCTAAGCCTCTTGTTTTGGATCTTAGGACAAATAAGGCTCTCCTTACAATACCCAAGTGTGCCACTTGCCATGTTTATATACAAATAGCAACATAGTCGTAGATGAGACAGATCACAACAACCACTAAAACATTATAATTGGGAAGCCAGATTTTCCACGTAATAACTCAGGCCAATCAGTTCCAAGAATTGTGGCTGCTCCATGACCTACAACCATGCATGAACCAAGCTTCGTCTCAGTGCCAATAATAAAGAGGTCCTAAAACTTTTAAGTTTCATTTTACGTGAATTTAATCTACTTTATTTATTTAATGGATTTGTTTATAATTTTTTTAATGACATAATATGTGATATATATGAAAATTATTTGATTGTAATTGTAACCTTACGGAGTAAAAAAATTGCTAAATATTTGTCTTAGAAGGTGATTTGTCGAATGGTTGAACTTAAGGGATGCACAAGATTATGAGTATCACAAATAAAAGGGTTTCTAGTCTGATTACTCCAAATTTGGTCCTTATATTATCTTAATTAGACGATTTTAGTACTCTTAACTCAAATTTAACGAACTTATTTTCATATTTTTATTAAAAATTAATTTCAAAATAATTGATAACGATATTAAAATATTACAACACCATATGGTTTTTTTTATTACATGACATGCCAACTTGAATTTTTTTGACTATATATGTGATACACATTAGTATGAAAAACTTTATTTTTTTAATAAAAATACTAAAATTTACCTTTTATAAGTTAAACAACATTAATTATTTAATTAAAATAAAATATACTTTTTTA
This sequence comes from Theobroma cacao, assembly GCF_000208745.1. Taxonomy (NCBI): domain Eukaryota; kingdom Viridiplantae; phylum Streptophyta; class Magnoliopsida; order Malvales; family Malvaceae; genus Theobroma; species Theobroma cacao. Next base: position 28,604,216 of record NC_030854.1, read on the forward strand.
TTAATATGTGTCACGCAATGAAAAAATTAACCCACTTTAACGTGTCAAACAGTTATCAAAATGCCAAAAACTTTAACATCCTTACTAATCATCCTTTAATGGATTGTTGATAAAAATACAAGATTAAATTCATTAAAAGTAAAGATAAAAAAAATTAGAACCAACAAATTGGGATGATACAAAGATAACATTCAAATATTGACCTTTTACTTTCCTATAAAGAAAACAAGAGGGGTCCCAAATTAATTAAAAGTTAAACCATGAAAGCAACATTATATAATATAAAAAAGGGTTGCTTAAATGAAAATGTGCGCCGCCATATGTTTTTGTTAGTATTTTATGAATACCAAATATCCCACTAAGTAGGGCCACATTTTACTCCCAACGGCTAGCATTCAGCGATTTCCCCTCTTCTGCACCTCACCATAACTTTAGGGTTGGAATAACCAATACCCGACACGGTGGCAACTGCCCAAACCAGGAAAAATATTTTGCAATATGCGACCTCTTGAAAGTAAATTTGTCTTTCCGAGTGACGTACAGGGCAGCATTGAGAAGCGGCGGGACTTGAATCAACATGACAGCACAGCACAGCACAGCACAGCAACCAGTGTTTACTTTTGTTGGTCAAGAAAAGCACGCTGGTTCTTTTAGTCAAATGTCTTCACACTTGTTGATTTGCTCCGGAGACCATGATTTGTCGAATCAAATTGGGGGAACATTTTGCATCATGAAGATCAATTGTGTGAATTGGATCCTTCCAAAAACGCCCACATGACTTGAAATTTGAAAGTTGAAAGCAAGCATGGACGGAGACTGACCTTGAAAATGAAAGGATGGATCCAGGTTCCTTTGTTCAGAATCAGTAGACTTAATAAATATTTACTTAGCCCAGATGCTTTAACTACTTATTTTTTATAATCATTGAGCAGTTAAATATTAACACAGTACTCCAATAAGTTAGTAAATTATTTTTAAAAAAATTAAATAAATTTTTATTTTTTATTATGTTTAATTAAATTATTATATTTTTATTTTGATCAAATAAGTTTTTATAATTGATAATTTACTAATTGACATTAGTTAAAATATCACTTGTCATTTTATATTTATATGACATTGAAATTATGTTGATATATATACACGAGTATCTGATTAATTAGCTGGTGCATGATCCCCTACTTAAATAATAAGATTTAAATCTCATTTCTCTTGATTATAATATATATATATATATATATAATATTGNAGCTGGTGCATGATCCCCTACTTAAATAATAAGATTTAAATCTCATTTCTCTTGATTATAATATATATATATATATATATAATATTGATGTGAAAGATGAAAAATATTACATGATTATATTATCAGGTTAAATTAATATATCATCGTTATCATCAATTATTATTATATATCAACATATTACATCATTATCAATTATGATATGTTAATATATATTATCAGTATTATACGACATAGAATGATAATACTTATTAAAATAAAAATATAAAGACTTATTTAACTGACAATAAAAATACACATATTAATTAAACGTAACAACAGTAAAAAAGTTTATTTAAATTTTTCTAAATAGTTTAAAGTTTTTTAGATATTATGCTTTAAATATTGGATTAAATCATATTTTTTGTCTATGTTATAAAAAATATATTTAATCCTTATATAATAACTTATATAAATTAATTTATTTTTTTTAAAATTTATTAATATTATTTTAAATTTTAACATCATTAAATATACTAACATGATAGTTACCGTACTAACATGACACAGATTGCATGTCATTAGTTGACATGGATAAGAAGACACTCCATCTACATATAATTTGCAATATTTACCACCAGAAAATACTAGGTTTTCTTGGAAAAGAAAGTTCAAATTTTCTTAAAGGTTTACAAATTAAGTAATATTAATACTAATAAAATCTCAATCGGGACAAAATTAGTAAAAAACACGTTTTCTTGAACTTGTGGCAGGTGACCTAATGCTACAAATATGTTACAGGACTTCAGTGGGAAGTTATACGATTTCTATGGAACGATGTGACCCTAATTTCCCCCATTCTAAACCCGTCCCCAAATTTCATGACACCGACAATTTAAAGCCTCATCAAATTGAGTATCTGAGTTCCTTCTCCTTGTCACCGAGCACTGACACAAACAAATTCGAAAGAGATTGAATTGAAACATCATTGAGATAACAGGGAGAGAAGTAAACAAAACAAGATCTTAGTTTATTTTCAAAAAGAAAAGAAAAACAAAGAGACAGTTCTTATACATGTATATGACTCCCTAGCTCTCATAATCTGGGCTAGTTTCTGCCATGGTAGATGAGGGTGGATCCAGCCTAGTAAGAACTTCAGGTATGCCAGCAGCATCCCTAATAATCTGCATCAAACGACAAAATAATTCAAAATGCAATGTTGGTCTTTCCCAGCTATCTCTAAAACTGGTGATTACTTATGCTACACCCCTATTGCATTTTAGGCCTCAGACATATGTGCAGTTGTGCACCAATTCTTATTTGGTCCTATGGCCACATTTCAAGATCCACAGATCATTTATACGAGTTGGGAAATTCATCCCGCAATCACCTTAGGACCTGCTACTTAAGTTAAACCAACACAACCTATATTAGCTTTCATGGTTTTTTTTTTTAATTCTCCAAACTTATTCAACTACAAGAAATAGGTTTTCGCTTATTTTTTTCCCTATCCCCTTTCATTACTGCTACTTTAAGTCTTGTGATCTCCACATTGAACGGTAGCTGATCTTTCAAAATCAGTTCATCATCTACACAAGCTATTAACAGCAGAGGTCTCGTTGTGAATACTAAAAATCTATAGCAAACTTTTAATCTTAAGAATTGCTTCTACCCTACAGAAAGAAACAGAATATGAAGGTTCGTGGGGCAAATTTTTAACCTCCTCAGTCTAGTATTTTAAGCTCAGAAGTTTAGCAAGCTAATTTTTAAGTTATGACACCGTAATATTATCAGCATACCTATCACAGTGTCCAACAGATTGAGAGATATTTTGTTAAGCCATGTGAATAAAAACAGTGACTACATATGTATTAAGTTGAATAATATAGTTCATAAGAACATACCCAAAGGAGCCCCAGATCAATAGAGAAGTGAATAGAGCTAATGAGAAAAGACGTAATAATAGATGGCAACTAATAAACTAAAATACAAAAGGTGAATCACTTAGCTAATTCAACGTAGAGACTCACAAAAAGACTATGCTACTTGGGTTACAGCAAAAAGTCCATTTTCTTATCAATCAGCTCTACTCTAATGGATTTATAAGTTTCTCAAAAGAATAAAAAAATCTATGGTATAATTCTGATTTCCTTAAGGTATGAAATGCCCATTTCAGACCTTTGGTCACCTACGGTAATTGCTAATTACATCTATGTGGTGAACTCATTATATCTTATGTTATTGTCTACTTTAACAATGACTTATCTAGAAAACAACCTGAAGGCCCAGAAAGGGTAACTATAAATCCAAAATCAAAAGAAACAAAGACTGCAAAGTACAAATGTTAACTTACAAGGATCTCTTCATCAAGATAAGAAATCATGAACAGTCTCTGGAATGTCCCACCTTGAAACACAAGAAACTTCAGCTCAGATTCATAAAAGAGTTGAATGCCAAACAAAAAGCTACATAATTTACCCTAAATCATGAACTTTTTCTGTACTATTTTACCCTTAACACATTTATAATCCAGGATGGGACAACTGAAGAAAGTTGCAAACAAAGTCACAAGTGATGACAAAATTAGAATAGGATCCTTTGATGGAACTGATTCTTTACCATCAAATAGGCAATGATTCCATAGCAAATGGATTGGTTCTCCTCTTTGCTCATAAGTAATAATTTTATTAATGAGTAGTAAGTGTAGCCCATTTGTTGAAGCATACACAAGGGAAGGAGCAGAGCCAGGCTTCGGAGGAGGGGAGACCAGAGGGGTGAGTTCACAACATCCTTTATTTTGACTTTGTAAATTGTGAAACTCAAAAATTATTGTCCCTCAAAGGAAAAACCATTTAAACAATCTACTTTTGAAATTGCATCATATTAATTTAACAACAAAAACTAAAAACAATAAGACGAAAAACAAGCCAGATACTGAGATCTACAAAAGCAATTTGCTGAAGATCTCTGCCTTCGTTGTGTTTGCCCACCCTTTGATGTCCTCAAACAACTGACTGGGCTTACAAGTGAACTGCAAGATATCCACTAAGATAAGAATTTGCCTGAAACAACAATCCCTTTTCCCAACTACACTTCCCACACCAACCAGCCAAAAGTTCAACTGATAGACTAGGCAATGTCCGAAGGACCCCAAAATGAGAAAATGTGGGGCAGTATGTAAGCAGCTCAGCTTACATGGTAACTCTATAATTTTCCAGGGGTATTATAAAAAACGAGAGAGTGTAACTCACAAACATAACCAGCCATTTACCTTACTCTTTTTTAATCTGACAGAAGGTTACAAAATGGCCAGCAGCCATCACAATCAGCTGGTAATATTTTTCCACTACATGGAATGAATTAATCAATTGGATTCATTATTTCTGTTTAAAACCCACAATAAAACCATATAAGCATGTATGGATTATCATCATATCTGGCCCTTTTATCCTGATGTAGAAACACAGACCAACCAACTGCCCAATAACCTTGTTAGAGTTTTACAAAAAGCTGTGTTATACATCCATAACCAACCTGTAATAAGAATATTATGGGCCATATTCACATGCAGTTCAGCATTTTTAAGTTCCCATGCCCTTTGCTCTTGAAAGAAAGAATCCCATTTCATATATGAAGCTCTAAAATGGTTTCTAAATAATCAACTGCTTTCTCTACTAAAAAATTAAAAAAAAAAAAATGCATCAATTGTGAGTTATCATAACAATAATAAATCCAATGAGCACCTTCCAAAGCCTTTTTTAAACATCACATGTTTACTTTGTCAATCTCTGATTTAAATACTAAGAGCCATATAAAATGGAAAAAAGGAATGTTCATTTCCAATATTCTTTTCAGATACCTCAAAGTATGCCTATAGCACTATTACTGTGAACATCTGCAAACGGGGACATCTCATAATGACAAAAGTGACGTTAATACCTAGCATCCATGAGGGTCATATGGCCATGGCCTACAATATTGATTCAGAAAAACATAAGCAAGCATACTGTTTCTCAGAATGCCAGCTTAGATTAGGTTTCAATTAGGTCTTTTGTGGTCATTTCAGCTTGGTCTTGTATGATTATGTACATTAACAGTTTATATTGCTCTCAGCTATATTATCTTAAAGGGGAAAAAATTTGAAATGCTTACTCAGAGGAACTCTCAGTCCACTGGCCACTGCATCCCTAATAGGAACAGGAAGTTGCTGGACAGTGTTAACAGCCTGACTATATGCACTTTTTAGCTGTTCTGGTATTGTTTCTTCAACAACAGTTGGTGATTCAAGAATCCCCTCAACATATTCTTCTTTCATTCGTAGTGGTCCCTCAATGGATACCCTGGTGGAAAGAATACATTTGCTTTCTATCTGCATTCCACCAAAGATAACCTCAAATCACTAGAAAATTTTGTAACAAGGAAGTTTTTCCTAGTACTCAGATAAACTATGGTTAGCAAAAGTTAAAAAAGCGGCTATTCATAACTCTAATCCTTGAGGGAGATATTCAATCAGAGTTACCATAACTCTTAGATTAAAATTCAAACAGCAGTTTAAAAACAGAAAACTTAAATGCTAAATGAATAAACAGCATTTATTCCACTTCTAAATTAAAGAAACTTATAAAGTTGTATGCAACACAAGCCAACAACAAAATTCAAATGAGAAATTAGCAGAGTGAATACTTCCATTGCACAGCCAGCAAAGGCTCCCACAACGTCCAAGGAGGGTCCAAACGTATGCAACTCCACCTCTGCTTTCCACATATTGGACACATATTCTACAAGTCTCAATGGAGCAATCTTATCATTGCACCAAGGTTGAGATGATCATGAAAAACAAAGAAATAGAGGCAATAATTCTAAAATCCATCTCCATTAATTTGAATTTGACAGCGACAAAATTAAGAGACAAAACCTTCTAAATAAGAATCATCTGTACACATTATTGCTCCAATCCTCTTTAATCAGTGGGCCCCCTACCAATGGTGCCAAATCTCACACAAATAAGAGCCCACCCACCTTTTAAACAGTGACATTTTGAACATAAACAATAAGGGCGAGTAACAACCAATATTAATAGTTGCGAAGCTCAAGCAAAATTAGTTAACATAAACATTTTTAAGTGGCCTGAAAATAGTGGTCTCATATTACTTGATCCCATTAATTTAATAATGATATCAATGAACATCTAAGATGTTCATCCATCCAGTTTAATCTAGGGGCAATGTCTTTCAGTTGGATAATATGACAAACATAATCCGTACCTACTTCCATGATACTTAAGGAAAAATAAACTACTTCAATTAGCAATAATGGTTCAGGTTATATCATATTTTCTCCACATGGATTCGAAACCACTTCCATTGCGCAAAAAATTAGCAGAACCTATTCATGTTTTACTTAATGCTCAAGGTGTGTCAAGAAGTGGGAGCACATACCAGATGTTGTTGTACAGAAATTACGAATTGAGACCGCACACTTCATGCGGTTGGCTAACACCCCTTTTTTCTTAAAGAGAATTAATCCAATCTGAGAATTGATATACTAGTATGTATGATTTATTAAAGGAAGATGATGCATACAGATGTTAAGCATCCATACATAGTTCAAGCCAGAGCCTTCATATTCAAGATCATAGTGATGCAGTTGACATGCAACATTCATATGTGTACGCTTCATAGTAGAGCACATAAAGATGCCACGGAAATATTTACCGAGTTAAGCAGTTTGAAGTGTGCTGTAACCTTTGCATATCCATCCTTAAGAAGCAAATCCATCTTTGACAATTTTGCCAATGTCGAAGGGAATCTCCTGAAAAAGTACAAAGGAGTCACCAAGAAGATCAGCTGCTAGTCGATCAGAAAAATGGAGATCATCAAGCTATCAAAGGACACTCACTCAAATATGATTTTAGCAGCAGAAAGTCCAGGGCTTCCGAATCCAAACCACTCAAAGTTCCATCTACCTTCCAGAAAGGGAGACCTGGAAAGCTATATAAACTAATAAAAGTCTTATGCAAAAGGTGAACATGCAAAAAGGCATTGTTTGACCAAGCACCTACGTTGTTGGCCTCGGTGTTGGATTGAGCCTCTCCAGGCCAGTTATCCTCTCATTCACATCAATTCGTTGTATATCTGTTGTCTTTCCTGTGACTAAAGCCTCAAAACCCCCAGCATCCTTAAACTGAAACAACATTTAATGCAAAAGTAAACATAAAAGGCCAAGCTTGAAGGTGCATAACAATACACATATACTTCATGGAATACTCACCAAATCAATGAATAAGTTATATTAGTCAATCTTTAAGTGACATAAATTAATTGAAAACATCTAGCCTTGTATGCTGACAAAGTTCTTTTTCCTCGAGCTAGTAGTACTGACTTGAACTGTGAATGATCAATTACAACTGAATAAAAACCATCACCTATAGGAAAGTATGTTGACTCACAACAGGACAAAATTTATTATTGGATTGCATTCTAACTGAATGATAACTGATGGACAATATGAAGATAGACCAGTTTTGAAATTGAAGAAGGATAAGATAGAATGAATTACACCCATCATCCATGACTGTCAGTTTAATATTATTTCACGGCATTTCATATGTGTCAATTTCATCCTTTCATTGATCAGACTTCAGAAAGTTGATAGAAATAGTCACATAAGATAAAGTGTCGTACCATGTGAGAAGTATGGCAAGTGAAAAATAGGTGACTTGCACCTATCATCCCTTACATGTTTGTGCAATTATATTATAATAAGTTATAACATAATACATTGTGACCTTTCACAAGTGGTTTAATGCTATCCATCATTTGGTTGTTATTGGGAAAAGAATAAAACTTTTCATATAAATGCCCAAATAAGCATTGATGTGGCAGACACATAAGCACCACGTCAGCCAGATTACTTATCATTCATTTTATCCTTTCCTTCTTCTTCCTTTCTTTTTCTTTTGTTTATGCACTTTTCTTGCATATTTTCAGTCTTTTTCAGTAGTTTCACAAATCCAAACCCCTCTACTTTTCCTTATCCTCCATACCAATCACTGGCATCAATTAATTGACTTCACTGCTGACAATAGTACAGCCCTGATTTTACTCTGTTTTTCCTCTTTTCCTCATTCAATCAACCCATTGTTCTCACTTACTCTCTCTAGACTCAAATGCCCTTTTTACTAAATTTCAAAAAGTACCTTCACGAACTTATAAATGTAATTGTCTTATAAATTCACACCACAAAATCATGAATTCATGAGGGATGGGTTATTGGAGTTATGGGAAATATGTAAAACTCCAAGTTGTTAATAAATAAAAATGAAATTATATATAAAAAAAAAATCATGGATAACAGGTGTAATTTACCCTATTTTTTTCTAACTTACACTTGCCACACGGCACACCTCTGTTGCTTATGTGATCATTTCCATCACAAGTCTTAGTGCCTAACAGAAGAAAGGATGCCATTGACACACTTCTGTTAAAGTCCCAGGGTACCATGTTACAATAGAAATGGAAATGTCATACATGAAAATGGACTAAATTAAAGAGGTCTCAAATGATGGTTATAGTTTTCCCCATACAAAACTTCAAAACTATACTACTGTATTCTTCTCCCTTCAAGTAACAATTATAGTCATTCAACTAAAGTACTAAACCAAAATACCAAATAATTACCCTCATCACTCGGAAGCCAAGATTAACATTTTTGCCGGTCCTGGAAATAGAAAAGATGAAACTATTTACGAACCCTTTAGCAATAGCAAGAAAAGGCAATTGCCGGGCAGAAACTAGGCAACTAACGGAAACAGATTTGAATTAGTCATAAAAAAAATGCCAAGTGTATTAATAGGGAAATTACTTGTAATTTGTTCCTTCGAATCAAAATTTGGCCAGAAACTGAAAAGCACTTCAAAATTCTTAAATCGTTTCTTTCTTTGGACAATTTCTATAACCATAAAATGATCAATAATTATATTAGAGAAAAAGTCAAATAATAAGGGGAAACTCACAGCAAGAAGAAGAGATTCCTTAGCAGAAAGTCGCTCCATCTCTTTAGCATAAGTAGCCGGAGCTCCTCCGTGCACTGCTTGCTGAACCATTGCTCTACACGGCATTCTAAGACGGTTTCTCCGGTCGCCGGATCTCCTACGGTCACACTCCGGCAGTCTGACGAAAGAAACTCCCGCCAAAGACGAGGAAGACGAGGAAGAGAAGCCCGACCGAATTGCCGAAATTGCAGAAAACGATCCTTGCAGAGAAGCCATTGATGAAATGGAAATTTTTCAAAGGGTTTCCTTTTTTTCTTTTATTTATTTGTTTATTGTGAAGCGAAAGAGTGAAGAATGAATTTTCGTCACTTCTGTGAAAGGGAGATTTTTATGTCAAAAACATTTGGTGCCTCCAATAACCGTTGGGGTCGGGAAACCGAACGTTTTTCATGCTTCGAAATAAAAATAATATTTTTAAATATTTTTTCTTTTAAAATATTTTTATATTTATGATATTACTTCTACATTATTAATTAATATCAATTTAATAATTTTATTTTGTGTTCTTATTAATCATATTATTGTTAATATAATCAACAGAGTCAAATGTAAAAGAAAAGAAGAAATTAGCATTTAAATATTTTTTTAATTATAAATGTATGCATCCTTCTAGTAGAAAGTCAGTTTCATATGGTCAATCTCAAAATTATATTTACTAAAAAAATAAAGTTAAGCATGAATATGATTTTCATACATCATACATTTCTTTACAAGTATACTATATATAAAATAAGTAAACATTTTAAATATTTTATTTAATCCCGTGTATTATTTTGTGTTACACATTTTTCACTTTCACTTTTTTAAAATTATAAAAATAATAATATTGAATAAATATTTTTTAATCTATTTAAATAAACATATAAGCATATTAAATTGCCATATACAAATAAAATAATTAGCTTGTTTAGAAGAAAATAAAAAATAAAATTAATTTTAATATTTACCTTTATTTAATTATTATCATGAAATTTTAGTTAATTGATGCATCCTTTTATTTAAAAATTTATATATGATTTTAACAATTATGTAATATTCAAATATTTTAAATATATTATTTAATCATATATTTATTTTATTTTATTAAGTGTATTTTTTATGCTGCACTTTTATTTTATTTAATTATAATTTTTTATGTTTTTTTCTTTTTCCCTTTTTTCTTATTTTCCTTTTTTTCTTTAATAAATTAAAGTAAAGCTTAAGGACCACATTATATGATATTTGTTGCCCAATTAATGCCTTTAGGATCTTAATTTAGTATAAAGTAATAAATATAATATAATTTTGTCAACGAATTGCTCTAAGACAAAATTTATTGATTTGATATATATGCCAATATCAATATATCATAACATCATTGAGAATGCTATTTACATATTAGTAATTAACATCAATTTAATATTTTTATTGGTTGTTAATATTAACCATATCATTAATGATACAATCAAATAAACTTTTCAAGAATGTACTATTTTATTAGATTGATAAAGTGGAACATAAGGCAAAATATGAAATTAGCACTAAAACATTTTGTTCAATGATAAATGATTTATTTCCTTATTAAAAAGATGATTTTTACCCCATAACCTAAAATATTATACTTAATAAATAAATAAATTAAGCACGAATATAATCTTTATGGATCTTATCATTTTGGATAAAATCGGCTTACCACATATAAAAGAAGTAAATATTTGAAACACATTATTTAATTAAGTGTATTGTTTTTATGTTACATATTTTCCACCTTCATTCCTTTCTTTTAAAAAAAAAATTATGAAAAGAATAGTGTGAAATAAACGAGAGCTAGAAGAAGAGGCCAGAGTCCTATGAGGGTAGAAGGTTTCGACATAAATGTGATAATGGTGGCAATTAGAATGATATCTATAGCAAGGAAGTTCGAAATTCAAATATGATTCAAGAGTATAGTGAGATTTAAATTTTAAATTTATTCAATTTTTAGATTAGGGGATAAGATGGAGAAAGACTATTGGAATTCAGATAAAATTGTTCAAATTTAAGCACATTTATTGAAAGTGGTATTGAAAACAATGTCATTAGGAAGGACTTTTCAAATAGTGTGAATGAATGAGGGAATGTTGGAATGGACTGTTGTGAAAGAAGGGTAGTAATCGTTGGGATAAAAGTTTGAATCTAAATAATGAGGAATGTTTGGGAAATAATGCTATTATAGTATGTAATGAAGAGAGAGAATTTAATTTTGTGGAGTGCTCTTATTTGGATAAGAGTTTTTTAAATTTTAGTCTTTTAAATTTAGAATTTTTTAGTAAAGTGTGAACAGTTGAAAGTGTCAAGGTCTCTTTCAAAGATTTTACATCGAGTAGCACATGATTATCTAGTTTAGAAGAGATGAATATGATAACACAAAAACCATGTCTATGGTAAAAAGATTGTAGACTTGTTTGCAGCTTCAAAAGAAAGAAGGGACTAAATTAGAGATGATAAATTGCAAGTTATAATTCACATCAGAGGTAACGTTTATGAAAGTGACGCTGAATTAGGAGATAAGGTGGAGGAGGGAAGTATAATCAAAAGACCTAGAGAGAGGTAAGAGAGATAAGGTTTTGCAGAGCAATAAATGGGCAAAGGAAGTTATTGATGAATCTATACAAGACTCGGATCAATATCTTTCTTTTCATACTAATCTCTGATACTAACTTGACGGAGACTAAAATAACATGAGATGTTGGTAACGTGACTGGTTTGGCATTTGAGAATTCAAAAAAGTTATTATTCAAATGGTGGCTGCAATCGAAAGGGAAGAGAGTGGTGATCCAAATCTTTGAATAGGTTTGGTTTTAATGTGTGGAGATAAAATGCTAATGAAGAAGCGGTAAAAGCTGGAGATAGCCAATGATAAGAGTTTGACATGGTTTAGGAATTTTTAAATAGAGATGGAATTCGATTTGAAATAAGAATGTAGATGAAAGAGCTTAAGAGGTTGAACGGTAGGTTGAGAAGTTCATTTAAATTAAAAAATAGAGTTTTATATCTCTAAGTTTTATAAACATATTCAAATAATTTTAAATTGTTGAATTTGTGTTGAAATAGGAAGTTGCTTGCTGTATTTAAATAAACATGGACTTAGGGAGGGTTTTGTGGAGATAAGGTTGGTGTGCAGACAGAGTTGGTGGGATGATCAAATGATTTTTTTTGATTTATTCAGACAAGGTTGTATGTGGACACCGTTTTTTTTTTTTAAATGTGGACACCAATTAATTTGTCTATATGTCTTGAGGTTTTAATTTTTATACTTTATTTTCATTTTGTACTCATAAAAGCCATAATTTATTTTGACTACGAGGACTAGTAATAAAATTATGTACTTTTAAAAAATAGATTTTTTTACCGTCACAAGATTAATAATTAATCAACAGTAATTTTTTATTAAAAAATTTATTGTGATTTTATCAACCGTACAATGATAAAATACTTTAAATATATAATTTAATCATGTATTTATTTTATTTAATTAAGTGCATATTTTGATGTCACACTTTTATAATTTAATAAAAATATTTTTAATGTTATTTTATTGATATAGTATCTAAAATCCAATTAAAGTAAACTAGAAAAATGAAGCTAGTAGGCATCGAACCTCGCCTCCCAACGTGCAAGGTGAGGGCTGTAACAGTTGAGCTACATGCTCGCTAGAGTGTCACTCTGAATTATTTATTTTTACTGAAGATAACTTGGGATCTATAAAGTGTCTCCCCCGAGGGGGGAAGCAATAAAATTTCGGTCTCCATCTCTAATTTTCCCGCCATGGAAGCCATGGAAGTCGACTCGCAAACGCAGCTGCAGAGAAAACAATCTGCTTACCTCTCGTTGGTTAGTTATTCTCTTTTCCTGTGCCCCATTTTCTACCTTTAATTCTTTTCAGCTCCATTTTTTCTGTAATATCCTAAAATCTCATCACATGTTGAAGAGAATTAATCGCTTTTATTTTATTTTATTTTATTTTTGGGGTGGGGGTGTTGTAGGATGAGAATTTCGAGATTCAGAACGAAGTTTACAGAGGCCAACAGTACAGTCAAATTTACTTTGCTCGTCTCCACATGATGAGAACTTTGCTTTATTCCCTTGCTCCCAACTGGAAATCCCATCTCCCCGGTAACCTATCTTTTACAATTATTTTATTTGTTTTAGAATCAAAAGCTTCCAATGTTTAGCATTCTTTTTCTGAGGTCAAAATTATTTTTTCTTTTTTGTGGGTTTAATTACGTATGGTCGCTGAACTCTGCTTTATAAATTTAGTTTTTTGGGTAGCCAGCTTTGGTGAGGTATTTTTTTTTATTTTGCTCAATTTTGGCGAGGTTATTTGGTTGGAAGTATTTGTTCAATTTGTTTTTATTGTTCATGTGGGTCACTTTTGGCTGTTTTTATTGCTATTTACGTTAAATAAATATTGTAATTTGCAATTTCATAGGGTTTTAAGGTTTTGGCAGGCCTATGTTAGTTCAATAGTATGGCAAAAGTTTTTGGTATTGGCTTTTAATTGGTTGTGAGCTTACTTGGTGATTATATGGACTCATTTTGGAGGTTTTGAGGTGATTAGAATTGGAAGGGAATGTTTTAATTACTTGCATTGTGGTGGCTGGCTAGTCGATGATAGTGGATTTCCAATTCAAAAGCTTGTACAAGGTGACAGTATGTGTTTTGGGAAAATTGAATTCTGATAACTTACTAGGTTTTAATTGCTTATTTTTACGGCGAGCTTGCTATTAATATCATTTGTGTGTATTTAGGATTCTGTTTTCTACATTGTTTTAGTTTTTCATGTAGAATTTTGAAGCACTAAGAACCAAGCCAGTCCTCACAATGTTGACGTTTTGAATAAATTAGTACTTTGATCAAGTTTCAGTGATTTAAAAGTTATTTCTTTGGATTGTGTTTTTTCAGTTTGTACAGTTTTGGGGCTAGAAGAAGGCAAAGAATGCATCATTGTTGGGACCCTTTACAAGCACATGAAACTCAAACCTTGCATTCTTGATGAATACTCTAAGGAGGTATTATGGTTGTTAATGGATGCAATCCATTTGTGTTGGTTTTATTTCATTTTGTATGTTGAAATTTAGATGTGGAATTCAATATTATTTGACTTCTAAATTTGTTGCTGTAATTTTCAGAGGTCTACTGCCCCTCTTGTAAAACCTCATAATTTTATGCATCAAGATGATTATTTGGTTTTGGAAGATGAGAGTGGAAGAGTTAAGCTTGGTGGCACTATGCTTTCACCTTCTGTTTATGTAACAGGTCAGTATTGCTGACAATTGACTGTAATATAGAAATTTCTATTTGCATCGACCTATTTTTATTAATTCATTGGAAATGACCGCATTTCTTGCAATTGATTGCTTCTAAGCCTTGTGTACAAATATTATTAATTATACTCTTCTAGAATTTTATCATATTAGCATGTTGAGAGCTTGAACTATTTGGCTCATCCATCCTTTTCCTCTCGAAGACACTCAGTTTTACTAACTCATCATTCCTGAACTTTCCTTTTCTTCTTCTTCTTTTTAAATAAAAGCTTCTGCTATCTATAAAAGGCATGTCATTGATTGAACCTAGACTTCTATGCATAATTAAGGCTAGACTTAATGAAATTTATGGATTCAAACATTGTTCTTATGAAGCATGTTGATTTTGCACGTACATGATACATTTGATAGGTGTTGTCATTGCATTGCATGGGAAGGAAACCACTGCAGGGGACTTCTTTGTTGAAGATGTTCTGGAAGCTGGCCTACCACCTCAGATTGAGCGGCCGCTGCAATCAAGTATGATATGTTCCCCCCTCCAAAATTTTTATTGCACCAGAAATCTGCCACTTGTTTGTTGGTCATAGTCATTCCTCATGTTAAGTAGTCTGCATAAAGTGTTTATCCCTGTTTAAATTAATACTACCATCTAATTTGCTAGGAAAATCAGGCATGGCTCTGAAAACTGATTTTCTTCGTTTGTGCTAAAATAGAGAAATTATTAGAACAGGTTATCGATTCACAATTTATAAATTAAAAGTTATAGTCTTTCTGACTGTGAGGAAATGGAGTGACAAATTGGTCCTGAAATGATTCATCAATGAAAGCTGCAAATCTTCTGCTGATTCATGATGTGATTTTCAGTCATCATCAAGTGTTGAGAATCAGAGCTCTCTTCTCTCTTTCTCTCTCAATCTCTGTATCTCTTACCCATGATCTTTCAGGACATGACATGTCCTAAGTATGTCAAAGTAATCCTACAAATTGTACCTTGTTTTGTCTCATTTCCATTGTTATGATTTTTCTCGTACTTTTTGAAGTGATTACAATGAATTGCGCCTGCTAGTTGTTTTTTTGTCAGATATCTCCCATTATATCTCAATAATGGGTTTGAGTATTGAAATTGGTAGGAAGAAAATTAGCTTTGATAACATATGGCTGGACCTTTTCTTAACTTGGATATTTGGACTTAATTGGCTCATGAACCCAAGGCCTTGTAATTTTCTTTCAGTATACATAGTTAAACTGTGTATGAAAGTTTGGCATTTCTGTGTCTTTAAACAGTGCCTCAAAATTTTCAAATTTTGACTGTGGGCAGGAGAAGATAAGTATGTCGTTTTTGTCTCCGGGCTTACTGTTGGGAGCGGCGCTTCTAATCCCCTTCAATTTCAGCTTCTTGTTGATCATATAACAGGACATTTGGGAGATGAAGAGGTTCTTGCAGTTTCTGTTGTATTCTTTTTTTTTTCCAATCCATTGTCCTGAATATCTTGTGAACTGTTACTGCTTGCTTACTTCATAATATTTGATTGAATAGGAGCAAGGCCTTGCAGCAGACATAGTTCATCTTGTGATTGCTGGGAACTCTGTTGAAATTTCTCGTGGACTTCTTAACGGACAGGTGAAATTTTTCCTCTCTTTTCTAAGTCTGTTAATATGGCAAGCCTGTCAAGATTTTCTGTTGCAAGTTTTTATCTTTTTGTTACTTGCTTTTTTAAATCATTGGCCTCTTTTCAAAATCTCTTGTCAGAGTAGTCTGACAGTAATAATAGTCTCCTACTCTCATTGTGGATTATGGTTATAGCACTTACACCCTTTCCCCTTCTCTAATTAAACAATAATCATAAATTCTGTATCGATCCCCCCCTTTCTCTTTCCCACAACAACAACAAAGAATTGAACTTTCTATTTAGCAAAATATTTCTGGCAAAAGGTCTTGCTGTTGAAGTATTTCCATATAATGTTGACAATTAAAAATCATCATTATTTTTATTATTGCATGAAATACCAAAATGTGGAGAGGTGATATTTTATAAAGTCCTGAAGGCATCTACCTGATACTTGAGTAATGTTGTTTGGGCAGAATTTAGCTTCTAAGGACCAGTCAAGGTTGTCTGAGCCAATTAAAGAGCTGGATATTTTGTTGACTCAGGTTTTGTCCTTTTCACCACTGTTATGATTTAGCAACTTAAGGTTAGCTTCTTATAGTTCGCATACTGTTCTTGTTGCTTACTAATTTTTACTTATGTTCAGATTGCTGCAAGTTTGCCGTTGGATATCATGCCTGGATCTAATGACCCTGCAAATTTTTCTTTGCCTCAGCAGGTTTGCTTTATATGTTGAGATAGTGTACGTTACAACTGCTTTTGTATCATTTCTAATATCCTTCGCCTTCAGCCTTTGAACAGATGCCTTTTTCCAGGGTCAGCAACTTATAACACTTTTAGGTCCTGTACCAATCCTCATTGCTTTGAGCTTGATAACATCAGGTAATACATGAATATATCTTATTGTAAGTGCTCACCTAAATTTGATGGATGCTGATTGCTGACATTGTGCTTCTTTATTTTCAAGATTTCTTGGAACATCGGGTCAGAACATAAATGATCTCACTGAGTATTCAGAGGCAAAGGATAAAATTGACTTTCTGGAAAGGACATTAAGATGGAGGCATCTTGCCCCAACAGCACCTAATACTCTTGGTAAAACTTTTATATATTCTTATATTTTCATTCTTAAACTAGTGGAATATGCATCTTTATACATTATAGTCATTTGTATATGTTAACTTGGAAATTGTTAGAGGCCAGCATCAGTGAGTCATATAGTCCCCCAATAATTGGAAAAAGAAATTTTCAAAGAAGGAAAAAGGACTTACTTTATGGAATAAGGTTCCTCAGTTCAATAATGAAAGATTGGTACTGATTAATAATACAACATTAACATGTTTGATCTTGAGTTTAAAATAAATTAAATAACTGTTTTATCATGTTAAATTAACTTAGGTATAACAGTTTAAAAAACCTTTTCTCCTGATTATTTGCTTTTTTAATAATTAATTTTGCTTGTCACCTGAAATATATTTTCTGGTTCTGTTACTGCCCAACAAGCTGCTAACCTGTGGTGATGCAACATATTCTGTAAAGAAATCAGGAAACTGGTGGATTTTTGTCCTCCTCATGAGCTTATGTAAATTGTTACTGCTTTTGTTATCTGACAGGATGTTATCCTTTCACTGATCGGGATCCCTTCCTAATTGGTAGCTGCCCTCATGTTTACTTTGTTGGTAATCAGGAAAAGTATGAAACTCGCTTGTTAAAAGGTAATTACTCCAAACCTTGCACTTAACAATTCAAAATTACCTTTCAAGCAGAAGGAAAAAGATAACAGTATCCTTATTTTTCATTACCTGGCCAATAAAACTCAACTTACAATTAACTCATGCAGGATCGGAAGGGCAATTAGTAAGACTTATTTGCATTCCTAGATTCTGTGAAACAGGAGTTGCTGTTGTGGTAAGCATTTGTCTTCTTCAAAGATGTTAAACTTGGAAATCAAGTTAGCATGTTTGTGTTAGTTTGTGGAGATGCATGTGTGTGTTAGACTTACCTAAGGTCTAAGCTACTACGGAGGAAATGTTGGTTTATATCATTCCTACATGATGAACGATGTCCTCCATCTATCAAATAGTGCATTATTACTTTCATACAGTCAGAAAGAGTATAATTGTGCTTGCTATCCTTTATCCAAAATCAAACCTCTCCACTAAATAAATGATAAATCATGAGGTGCTTTGGTTAATGTCAGCCTGTTCAAAAGACAAGAAACATCATAGTCATCCACCCGATGTATGTGAGTAAAAAGTTATTGTTACACATCTAGGACTCTTCTTGATCAGGCATCTAGATTGAGATGACTTGGGTTTAACTTTAACTTGAATAGCCACCTATTCTCCACCCCCCTCCCCCTCCTTGAGAAGAAAGGAAAGTACTAGTTGGATTGTGTCAAAGAAAAGAACAGATAATAAGCTTTCATGACTTTTTTGCTACTTTTCTGTCTCTATCAGTTCAATGTGTTATTTATGCTCCATTTGTTAGCATAAAGGAAAAGTGTATAATATAATAAATTCTTTTCACTGTAATTCTAACGATGTTGCCCAGAGAAGTGAAAGTTTATGGAATTTTTTGCAGGTCTAAAGACACATAGGCTTATGTCTTATTTCTTTCACTTACATGATGATAAGCTTTCTCTGGTAACATTAACCATCCATGCTAATTTATGTTTTTTCTGTTGCAGCTCAACATGAGAAATCTCGAATGCCATGCTCTAACTTTTGGGACTCAATTCAGCTCATAAAATGGTATGGAGTTTTAATACCAGTCAGTGTTGTGGAACTGCTAAAAGTTTACTAACTTGTGAACTATTCATGATTGATGACAATTTATATGGGAAAAAAAATCAGTGATGCAACCTACATCGAACAAAGAAAACAATGGTTGTTCTTCCCTTTCGTTTGTTAATTAAAGTACATGACTGGTGAGTAAAACCGAATATGATGTTTTGTGCATGATCCGCCTCCGTGTCTCTTCTGTTTAAAGTATAAATTTTGATGGAAAAGACATGGATAGGATAATATTAACTCCATGATGAACAGGGTGCTTCAGCATGCTGACATCATTTTTTTTTTCCTACTTTTGCTTAATATTAGGCCTTGTGAAAGGAGAGTTACAGTAGCTTGACTGCTAATACAAGTTTTTTTTTATCTTACTTGGTGCATATGGGGAAGTAAAATTCAAGGAGGGAGTGGGGATTTGAACATTAGACGTTCGTGTTTTTAAGAAAGGTAACTAGGATTAGTTCAAATTTGAGTTGTGACAAGTTTCTTATCTTTGAAGTGTTAACATACAAAAAAGAAAAATGAGATTATCTGTCCTCATGTTTATGGAGAATAACAAAAAAAAAAAAAAGATATTCAAAGTCTTTGCTTAAAGTCCATCTTAGAGAGGATGGTGACGGGACAGATGTACAAGTGCACCTGAAACTAGAAAGATGTGTTTCACTGGGGGACATCCATGTAAAGAGCTAGGAAAAGGAGCTCAGAGTCAGCGAAGTGAGGATCTGGCGTTTAATAGGGCGCGGTAAAGCTATACGATCCGTATGAAAAAGAACCTCTTTGCAATGAATGAATGGTCGGCTGAAATATTGATGCAAAGGAGTTTCATCTTTCTCCATTTTGGGTGGCTTCTGTTTCTCCATCATAACCTAAAATCCACTGACAGTTGAGCACTAAAACCCTATTACGTGTTCTTCAGGGGACTCTCGTTAGATTTTCAACTCCAAGGGATACGCATATGGCCTTTTTTTTCTACTTTTTAAGAATTAGATTTTGTTTATTTATCTCCTTTTTTTTTTCCTTTTACAAAATAAAAAATGTAGAAGGTGATCCATCAAAGCATTTATTTATATGTAATTAAACAGGCACAAAAAAAGTGTCAAGTAGATCATTCCCACTCTATCAACGATAGCCCCACCCAATAATAAAATGTCATGTCAACTCAACTTATCATGTCAAAATTTAGTAGCAAATTAAAATCACAATTAGTAGCAAAACTTTAGTGTTCAATTTTTCTTCTCCCTTGCTTTTTCCCCTTTTCCTCTCACAGGCTAACATGTGCCATTAGATTCAAATCGTCTTCTCTCTTGTTTTTCCCCTGCTTCCGAACCCACATTCATTAGAACAATCCGACACGAGAGGTTTAGTTAATATGGCACGTTATTAGTGGGTGGGACTATGATGGGTATGATCTACTTAATAATTTTTCAAAGAGAAGGCAACTAAACGTTGTGAATTGATTCAACCATCCAATTATTGCCCAAAGTTCTAATTCAACACCAATCTTGAAACAAATATACTATCTATAATTTCAAGATTTTCTATTCGCCAAATCTTTAACAAGTTATCCCTTTTACTATGAATAGTCCAAATTCATTTCATTTGTTTGTTTTTAAGCATGCACATGCTTAAATTGTTTCCTTTGAAAAAAAAGATTTGTATTTATCTTACATAATCAAGAAATGTTTTGTTTCCTTTGAAAAAAAAGATTTGTATTTATCTTACATAATCAAGAAATGTTAACGATTGTCTATAATCACGGGTTATAATGATATTAATTAAAAAAATTATAATTAATATATATATATATATATATTTTATTTAAATTTGATACGTATAATTTATTAATAAACATGAACTAATACTTCCAAGCAGCCGTTAAGACATTAACCATTGCATGATTTTGTATGGTATTCCTAGTAAACCTTCACATGAAACCGCAGCCATTGAATCTCCCTTTTACTTTCTCAAAGAGATCCCATTTTTCTGAGCCACCCACAATGTTTTGTCAGCAAAACAACGTGGGGAGAGCGCATTTTACACGGAGATCCGACCAAGGTGGAAAATTTGAAGTAGCATGACATGCAATGTAATGCAATATATCTTGTTTTGTCTTCATCAAGATCACATGCCATTGCCTCACATCCTGCTGCTAAAAAAGATCCCATCATTCTTCCTCCCTTCATCCCAACGTAACGGCTATATTTTGCCAACCCTTCTAATTATTCAAATGGTTCACTTACCCCAACGGTCCTTTCCCATTTTCCCACCTAGTGTTGGCCGCAACCCAACAAAATCCACCCCATCATTTATATTCCCCTCCATTTCTGGCCCAAAATCTCTTAACCCCAAATAACTCTCTCTCTCTCTCTCTCTACTAACAATGGAAGCTGCCGATGCTAATCCTAGTAATGTTCAAGTTCAACATGTGACTAAAAAATCATCTGACGAGCTGCTGAGGAAGTTTGCTGAACTGGAAGGTGACGACGATGACAAGGGTCCAGCTAGGAAGGAGTTAAGGGTGGTGGTCAAACGGCGGAAAAGAAGTACTGGTACCGCGTTGAGGAGAAGGGAAGGTGATTATAGTCAGTGTGAGAGTCCTTCAGGCAATGGAAGCACAAGCTTGGCTGAGAGGAAATGGCTTCTCCCCCCGGCGGTGACGCGGCGGTCGGCATTGCTGAGGCAACTTGGGATTGGGAGGTCGCAGATAAGAGCTAGGGAAATCAGGAACAGGTCCCTGTTTGGCACCATTGAGAAGGTAAGAGTTAAAAGGCTTTGTTATTTTCTTGCACGAGGAAGTTAAAAGATTAAGGAAATGCATATTAATTATATATTAATTTCTTTAAAAAAAAAAATCAATCTCAAAATTTAGAGGTGACACAGAATAAATGAAGAGGTGAGAGATTAATAACAAAATCATGATAATTTAATATTACATCATTACCTAATCGCTACTCTTAGACAATTGGACATAGATATGATTATGCCCATCATTTTCAATAGAGAAGGGGACAAGAAAATGACCCAAACCAAAATCTTTCATCTCCAATTTGGTAAGTTGATAATAAACTATTTCTTCTGCTAATCAAATTGAAATAATTGACTTCACACCAGGGGCGGAGCGTCCCTTGTGAATGCGGGACCACGAATTTTAAATATATATATATATATATATATATATATATTAAGCCTCAAAATAATTTTTTATCAAATTATTAATACAATATGTTATATATATTTTAATGGACCACGAATTTATGATGTGTTCTCAATGATTTTAAAAAATTTCACCAATATGTTATTTTTTTATTAATCTTAATTATATAATATATTTTTTATATGTTTAATGTTTTATATTTAGTTTAAAAAAATTATTTTTAAGTATTTAGTCTTTAAACAATACTGATAATATAAAAAAATTATTAATATTATATATCGTATTTAATTATTTATATTATATATATATATATATTTTTTATCTTTAACTTTTCAATAAAAACTGACTAGCTCTGCCCTTACTTCACCAATATGATTAAAATATCTTGATACACACTTAATAATGTAATGAATTATAGTCACTAAAAACCCTTTTTAATTTTATAAGATAAGATAAGAAGAATGTGGTTCATATTTTGTCCTTGTTTTAAAACAAAACCTAATTATTAATTAGATACCAAACATTTTCAAGCTCGTCTCTTCTGGGAAGGAAATGTAGCTTCTTGGGTTGGTTTTTTCTGTTTTCTCTTCTTCTTCGTTATACTTTTGGCTTTTTTTTAATGCAGACATGGCGTAAAACTATAGAGGGAGCTTCAAAGGTTTTCATGGAGAAACACTATAACAGGCACAGGCGTCTGGTTAATGATGTTGTCTAAGTAGAGCTGAAGACTAGCTAGGAAATGGGAATTCAATTTTAGGCCTTGTAAGACTTGGGGGAGAAAGGCTCAGCAATTTGTATATGTAGTATTGTTACTTCCTATTCATTTATATTTTTTTGGTTATCAGCAAAATAAAGAATGATCAATTTCAATTCAATCTCACTCATGGAATACTTTTGAGTGTAAAATGTATAAATAAATAAATATGTGATAAAGGTTACAAGCTTAAATATAAGAAACATTTCATGCATTTTACACAGAATTAAAAGAAGTGACATGTTCAAATGCAAGACTTGTTAACTAAGCTGGCCCCTCTTTTGGTGGCATAAGGCTGTGTAGGTAATTGAGCTCAACAATGAACTGGAGAAGAAAAAGATGATCGATCTGTTTTGATTCCGAGCTAGTTTTCATGACCCTGGAATTTACATACAAATACACATTGCTCCAACTTCAATGCAGAAAGAGATGAGATAAGTTGCATAATTTACAAGATAAGATGTGTCTGTTGCTGCTGAAGTTCCAAGCCATCACATCAAAGGAGAAGAACTTCAGCAGTATTTTCACCTTGGGAGAGCCAGCACAACACCAAGATTTTGGAAGTTCCTTTCATTGGGGACATTTTGAAATTTGAACACCTCCCTTTTGTATCTGTTCATTTGATATTGACAAAACCTACAGAAATCAGCACCGTCTGATTGAATGTGGTGGCGGGGTCAATCAAATGCTGATGCTGGAAAAACTGCAATATCTATAATTTATTGCAAAACTTTATGATTGATTGGTGGCCTTAGAGATTAAGATTGGAATGGTTTTATAGGTAAGCTAAAACACATTGACAGGCTTGTGACACACACACACACACACGCACAAAAAGAAAAGAAAGCCTCAGTTTCACATGCCACGATGTCACATGATATTGAGGCCTTTTTAGTTTTGGAAAAGAACATAACTCTACCACACAACAACATCCCATTTCCTCCCTCTCAGGGCTCAGTCTTTGCAGAAACAACTTGTAGCTGTTGGAACCCACCTACTCATCTACACGCGTCTTCCTTCAATATCTTTTATTCAGATTGTTTCGACTTGTAACTACTGAACATAACAAATGTTTTCTCCAATGTACATGCCTTCCTTTTTGTGACCTTTTTCCCTTTGCTTGGAACCAGAAGCGGCGCGCTGGAGGCCACTCTAAAGATCCATAAAGGAGGATAAAGCTCTCCCAAAAGAGAAATAATATAAACAAGAGAGAAGGCTTCAGACTTTGAGTTGTTCTTCTGTTTAAGTGAGCTGACTCACAACAGAAGCATCAATTTGGCTGAGTTGGGGTTTTAAGCTCAGTTTCCCAATTATTCGAGAATAAGCAGATTTGAATATCTAAACTGATTTTCCTTTCATTATTAAAACAGCAAAAGAAAGAAATAAAGAGGGGTCCCAGATCCGGGGTCAGCATCTAATCTTCAAATTAATGGCATCATCGTAATTTTCACTCTACGCATAAAATTAGGAAAGAAAGAAAAAGAAAAGGTTGGCCCTTTTCTTCTTTCTGTTTCTGAAAAAGCAAAAGAAAATTAAAAAAAAAAAAGAAGAAACAAAAGCATTGCTATTAGCTCATAGGCTTCGTCAACTTTTCTTTTCCTTTACAAAAAAAAAAAAAACACTTCCTGAAAAAAATCCACTTTCTCTCTCTGCAACTCTTCTCTCTAAAACGCCCCCCACTTTTCTCTCTGTCTCTCTGATCCAGCAAATTCTTCATCTTTTCTTCTCTTTCTTCACATTTCTTCTTCTTTAATCCATCAACTCTAACTACTACCTTCAAAGACTTCAACTTTCTTCACTTTTCCAAAAAACCCAAACCGAAATTCACTTCCTTAGATTAAAGAACTTGGTGGGGTTCTCCAAAATTTTTACTAGCTAAACCTTAAAAGCCCAATTTTTTTTCTTTCAAAGTGAAAGGTTCAATAAAGGGTATTGTTTTTAAGGGAAATGAGGGATGTTTTCATGGTTGGCAAGGATAGCTCTCGCTTGTTGGAGACCAGTGAGTCGATATGCCCGTATGAACAAGGATAATAATAATAGTAATAATGACGAGGTTGAAGAAGATTCTTCTTCTTTACGTGATTCACTTCTTTGGTGTAGAGACCTTGAAAAACACTCTTATGGTGATTTCTCCTTTGCTGTTGTTCAAGCCAATGAAATCATTGAAGATCATAGTCAAGTCGAGACCGGAAAAGATGCTACTTTTGTTGGTGTCTATGATGGACACGGTGGCCCTGATGCTTCTCGCTTTATCTCTGATCATCTCTTTCAAAATCTAATTAGTAAATTCCCTTTTTAATCTTTTAAAAATTGGCTATTTTCTTTTTTTTTGTTTTTTCTTTGTATGAATGCTTTCTGTTTTAGTGGATAATTGGTTGAGTTATTTAGGAATTCTTGATGAGTGGATGCTTTTTTTTTTCTATTGTTTCTTCTTTTTCCTTTTGTTTTCTTAATTGGGGGTTTATTTTTGTTGCTTTTTTTTTGTTGGTTTTGTTGATTTGTGCTAAGTATGTGTTTTATGGATGAATTTTTGGGTAATGAGCTGAGCTCTTAGGTATATATACTCGGTGTTATGTCTCTGTGGTAGTTTTTTTTGTACATATGTTGGTAATGTTATGAATTTTGTAAGTTTGATGTGTGGAATTTTTGTGGTTTGTCTTTTTT
Organism: Theobroma cacao; assembly: GCF_000208745.1. Classification (NCBI taxonomy): domain Eukaryota; kingdom Viridiplantae; phylum Streptophyta; class Magnoliopsida; order Malvales; family Malvaceae; genus Theobroma; species Theobroma cacao. The sequence goes on from NC_030854.1 coordinate 28,629,747, forward strand.
TTTTCTTTTTTCTTTTTAAGTGTTTCGTCACTCTTAATTTTTGCTAACTTTCTTTTAATATGCACAACTTGATTGTATCTTTAGCCATCTTGAAAAATTCTTTGCTTCGATTTATTTATGTCCTTTTCCATGTTTGTTTGAATGTAGTTTTTGTTGGTTTCCGCATTAGTTTTTTCTCTGCAGTAGGCTATGATTGATGCTGGTTTATAGCAACCTTATTTGAATTTGTATTTGTCTGTTTGTCTATTTTCTTGGAGCTTACTGCAAAAATGATGTGATGTCACACTGAGTTGGATTTCTTTTTGGAATTCTGACTTTAGTAAATGAAAATTTTATTTTTAATTTTATAACTAATATGGCTTAAATATAATGTCTAGTTGTTAACAAAGAAAGTAAATTACAGTTGACTTTGGAAACTCAACATTCGCTTAACAAAGTTAAGGCTGTCAAATTTTCATTCATTGGGATATACTTGGGACTAGACATCGGATTATTACAAAGTGAGAGGAATAGCAACTTTTTCGAATATCCTGTGATGATTCCTAAATCCAAAGAGTAGAACATATATCTGTATGATAAGCAAAGAGAAGAATGATATATGACTATATGCTGAATAAATTTACATTTCATATGCGATGGCTCTATAGTTGCAAATTCTCTTTACAGTCAAGCAGGCTTACAATAAGGAAGATGTTCGTGTAAGCTTTAACAGAGATGATTGTGTTCTTCCTTCAAAATACATAAACTGTTTAGTTTGTATCAGATGCATTTCTTGAGATCACTCTCTTGTGTCTTTTCCAATGCCTTTTAGTAATTCTTTCTAGAACGCATCTTACATATCACTTAACAGGGCTTGCTCGAGCAAATGGAACCATTTCTGAAGATATTCTTAGAAGCGCTTTTTCCGCAACTGAAGATGGGTTTCTTACTCTTGTACGTAGGACATGTGGAATAAAACCATTAATTGCAGCAATTGGATCTTGTTGTCTGGTTGGAGTTATATGGAGGGGAACATTATACATTGCTAATTTGGGTGATTCTCGAGCTGTAATTGGTTATTTGGGTAGATCAAATAAGATAGTTGCTGAGCAGTTGACTAGAGATCATAATGCTAGTATAGAGGAGGTCAGACAGGAACTCAGGTCATTGCATCCAGATGATTCTCATATTGTTGTTATGAAGCATGGAGTATGGCGTATTAAAGGAATCATTCAGGTATGATCTCATTTGTTCTGTGTCATCTGCTCTCCATGTTTTATGCTATGATGTATGTGTGTTGTTACATAGGGGGACCACAAACAGGACACACAAAAAGAATGGCTCACTTTTTTTTTTTTTTAACTGAATCTCTTTTCATAAGCAATAATGGAGCACAATTTCCTTGCATATGTTTCTAAGATTGTTTGGGATAGTTACACCCCTGAGTGAATCAATTCAAGCTAGCTGTGTTTAGTTTTCTATTATGTGATTATCAGGGGATGAATGCTGTGGTACAATGGCTGTGGAATCATCTAATATTAGATTATTAATTGAAATTTCATGTTCAAACAGGCTAGTTTGCAGGAGAAGCCTTTTACCATTTTTATAATCTCCTTCCGTTGCATATGAAATCCCTGTCATCAGACTTCATTGTTGGGATTACTCTTTCTGTCATTCAGTCAATGTCTTTCTCTCTCTCTGTTAAGCTTAATTGATTCATGGGCTTATTGGTGCCATATGCACATCACTCATAGGTCTTTGTAGCATGTCGTTTCATGGTATTTGTATCTGTTTTAGGATTACCTTATTCTTTTCTTATTTTATGATCTTTTTTCAGCTTCAGATATAGCACATTTTCATAATAAAGGTGTAGTAATGTCAATAAGTTAATAATACATAATTGGAATGTCAAGAAGCACATTATACGGTAGCAGAAACCACCTCAAAATCTTTAGTTGTTGGTTGTGCAATATTGATATGAAGGCAGCCCTAGCAAATTTCATTTGCTGGTCATAACTGAAGTTCTAAACTATACATAGTTATCTATACCTCTAGAAATATGTCCTTTTAAGATTCACCATTTGGCTTTTTCCTTATCCAGATCTCTTGAGGCTTTCTAGAAAACTATGGCAGCTTTCCTTAGTTTGAGTTGCTCGCAGCTATATATGCGATGGCTAGAACTATCTTTGTAATGGAAAGGGTGTAAGAGGATCAATTTAGGAAATACTTTTAACTTTTCTTGATGAATTCATTGCTTTTATTGGTACACTATGATAAGTATATTCAGCAAGCTGGGCTCCGTAGTTGGTTCTTAATATGAACATTTATCGTCAAAATCTATGATGTTTCTTTAACTTGATTCAGTGATCAATTTGATGTTGGTTTCCTTGAAATACAATCTGCTTGTGTTTTGACTTATCTATGTTCATTTGTTTTTGCCTATGAAATGGAAACAGGTATCCAGATCTATCGGAGATGCATACTTGAAGCGACCAGAGTTTTCTCTTGATCCTTCTTTCCCACGATTTCACCTCTCTGAACCCATTCGTCGACCTGTGCTAACAGCAGAACCATCCATGTGCACCAGGGTTTTACAACCTAGTGATAAGTTTCTAATTTTTGCATCTGATGGACTTTGGGAACATTTGACAAATCAGCAGGCTGTCGAGATTGTGTATAACTATCCACGAGCAGTAAGTATCATTTTGAGTGCATCTTCCTTTGCCATTGAACTTAAATTCTCTTTTTCACTCTCTCTCCAAAAATGTTAGGGAATTGCCAAGAGGCTTATTAAAACAGCTTTAAACGAGGCAGCTAGGAAAAGGGAGATGAGATATGATGATCTTAAGAAGGTTGATAAAGGGATTAGGCGGTTTTTCCATGATGATATTACAGTTGTTGTCATCTTTATAGACCATGAGTCGCTGGGTGCAAAGATGTCTGTGCCAGAGCAGTCTGTTCGTGGGTTCGTCGACACCACTGGACCATCAAACTTTAACATTCTTTAAGGATTGCTGTAAAATCCATGGTCTATCATCTGAATTAATACCTTGTGATGAAAAATAATCAGTGGGGTTATGGTGAAGTTCAGCAAGTTTCTGTATGAATCGTACTGTCTTTTTCTTTTTTCCAACAGTTTCTCGGCTTTGCTTTTTCTTTCTCCTCCCATTATCAAGCAAGTCTTGGAAAACGTTTGAGCTGATTTTCATTGTTATATTTTGATATGCAACTTATGATGATAACCCTGATAAGAGAATACTACATTTTCTCTTCTTTTTTTATCCTTTCCATCCTCATTTCTATGGGCATTTTTCCACCCCTCGTTTTGTTCCAGATGATGAAGTTGTATATATTCAACATGTCCAATTCATGTGCTTCGATTCAATAGAATGCTGCTTCTCAAAAGACAAAAATTAGATTAATTGTTTTTGTATGAAGTTGGTTAAGCAATTAGCAGTAAAACCTTTTCTTGAAGGCGTCTCAGCATGTTCATGATTCCTGAACCATGTTGATAAACGAGTGCTTGTTTTCCATAATTTGAGATAAATGGATTTAAGATTTATAAGATTAGATATAATTACGGATTTAAATTTTAATATAAGGGGATGAGACTCATAAGGTGGGATAAGAAATGTATATGACATTTCAATATTACAATTAAAGAAGGAATAAGTTTTAAACTTATCACTTTATTTAAACAATAGCTATTTCGTTAGCATCCCAGAAAGTTCCAAATTTATGATAAAACGATGATTAAGAAAATCATCACAGAAAAAGAAAAAAAGTAGAATAATTGGTCTTGTGTATTATATGAAGGCTCGTTAAATTATAATGAAAAGAATTTCTGATTCAATCCAAAACCAAATCAGTGACAATACACAATGCTTCTACAATCAAATAGTAATGTAAAAAAAAAAAAAATTGAATCGCTCCATGTTCATCTTCTGGACATCAACAGTGGAAAACAACAGAAGGAAAAAAAAAAAAAGAGAGGAAAAAATGAAAATAAATTAAAAAGAAAAAGGAAGGAAAGGAAGAAAGAAAAGATAAAATAGGAAGCACTTGATTTATAAGCCTTGCCGTGATACAAAATGTGTACTGTATATCTCCTCACCCCCACCTCTTGCTTTTGCGTAACTAGAAGCATTTCCTGTGTACAATTGATGGCCCTGACTCGTCATACTCTGCCTTTGCAATCCACATCTGCAAAGAAAATACCCACCCTTAAATTTATCCATTTTCTTTTAATATCTTAAAATCCGGATTTCTTTAAGTGCTATCAAAGGAAAATGTCAGGACCGGAAATTGCCTAAACTGTTCTCCATCAGGCATCAGTTTAAAACATGAGGGTTTATTGCTATTCAGAGCGAGAAGATATATCTAGTTATAGTAAGCACAATAAATTTTTTAACTATTTTAAGTAGAGACATAGTCGTTGTATGGTAACTCATAACAAACAATGCAAAGTTGTTTACAAGTATTTGTAACGAACTAAAGTGATTCCGAAGCATATTTATGTAAAACACAAGATTCTAAAAAATTATAAAGGTATCAATGGGATATGATTGGTTTTTCTTCATGAAAAAAGAAAAAAGACGGAATACCTGCTGAAAAGTGCTGAGGGATGCCAAAATGGAACCTCCAATCCAGACACTGTACTTCCTCTCTGGTGGTGCAACCACTTTAATCTTCATGCTGCTTGGAGCTAATGCTGTAATTTCCTTACTCATCCTGTCAGCAATTCCAGGGAACATAGTCGAGCCACCACTGAGGACAATATTTCCATAGAGATCCTTCCTAATATCGACGTCACACTTCATGATAGAGTTGTATGTGGTTTCGTGAATGCCTGCAGCTTCCATCCCAATCATGGATGGCTGGAAGAGGACTTCTGGACAGCGGAATCGTTCAGCCCCAATAGTAATAACCTGTCCATCTGGTAGCTCATAGCTTTTCTCCACAGCAGAGCTGGTCTTTGCAGTCTCCAGCTCTTGTTCATAGTCGAGAGCAATGTAAGCTAGTTTCTCCTTCATGTCCCTCACAATTTCCCGCTCTGCAGTAGTTGTGAAAGAATAACCACGCTCCGTTAAAATTTTCATGAGGGCATCTGTGAGATCACGACCAGCTAGGTCAAGACGCAAGATGGCATGTGGGAGAGCATAGCCTTCATAGATAGGAACTGTGTGGCTCACACCATCCCCAGAGTCCAAAACAATACCTAAACAATAACCATGCATATTAGGGCAAGACCATGAAACCTGTTCGTTCAGAAAAACAATCACTTCTATAACAAGTCCAAAATATACTCAGCAGGTAGACCAAGTTATTTTTTTCACAAGAGAAACAAAAAGATTGCTCTAGATAATCCATGGAGATCTTGGAAACAGGAAATTGCAGGACATCTGAAATTCCCGTAAGCAAGCTGTTTACCATTGTTCCCAAAGTCACAACAAGAGCAATATGCATATATGAAATGTAAAGTGATATGTTTATATGGGCTTCCATGGATCTTAGATTTACCATGCCTGATCATGACTAATTAACTCAGCACATTTGTGTTTCTAACAATATCTATGCAGGAAGATTTCCAATTTCATACATTACCAAAATTTTCGAGTAACTCATTTCAGTCATAAATCTTGACCTATAATCAGATGGATATAATTTCCCATGTATTATTTTAAACAGACAAGAAGCAGATGGTGAAAGTGCTTACCTGTTGTACGACCACTGGCATACAAGGAAAGAACGGCCTGGATAGCAACATACATAGCAGGGGTGTTGAACGTCTCAAACATAATTTGAGTCATTTTCTCACGATTGGCCTTGGGGTTAAGAGGAGCTTCTGTGAGGAGAACTGGATGTTCCTCAGGGGCAACCCGAAGCTCATTGTAGAAGGTATGATGCCAGATTTTCTCCATGTCATCCCAATTGCTAACAATACCATGCTCAATTGGATATTTCAACGTCAAAATACCTCTCTTAGATTGAGCCTCATCTCCCACATAGGCATCTTTTTGACCCATACCAACCATCACACCTGTGTGACGTGGGCGACCAACAATGCTAGGGAAAACAGCTCTTGGAGCATCATCTCCAGCAAATCCAGCCTGAAAAGATTGACATCAATCAGCATCTAAAAATTTTGAATGCACTAACCAACAAATCCAACACGCTTTTCCAAACTTAATAGTATCATCATACAGCAATAAAAGGAAATGGAGATCAGATAATTGAGTACCTTGACCATTCCAGTCCCATTGTCACAAACAAGAGGCTGAATATCCTCGTTTTCTGCCATTTTTCTATTGCCTGTTTCATACACATCCGATACCAACATCAATAATAATAAATACACAAGATGATCTCATATCAGAATCTGATACATCCCATCACTATAAACTATTTGTACGATGTGACACTGTTAATCCACTTGAGACTATACAATATATATGATCCGTAAACCAAAATGACATCATAACTATTCATAAACAAGGAATAAGAGTAGTATTGTTCCCTCCATCCTCAACTGAAAATGAACTTCAATAGAGGAACTCAGTATGCAGATTCTCGATTCCACCATTGATCTAACTCCTTATACCAATTTAAGAACCAGAAAATTTAGCATAAAATCTCACATATTACCACATGATAATGCAGAAGAATTATCAATAATTAAACGCAAAATTAAGTTAAAACTCAGAATTTTACATTAAAATGATCTTGAAATTGAAGATCTAAGCATCGAAATCCAATCTAATTAGTACCAAAAAATTGATTGAAAAATAAAATGAACAAGCAAAATAACGATTAGCAACAAAAAAATTAAATTTAAAAATACAAGAAATACCTTTATCTCGATTCTCTCTCTCTTTCCTTTCTTTGCTGCTGTTTGAACGGACTGTTGAGTTCGTGGGAATGTGCGGTTAAGGTACCCGCCCTCTTTGTTTTAAAAAAGCAAGGTGGTGCAAATGAAACTCCGCTTCAAATGTAAATTCACCTTAAATGCACCTCAAATTCGATTTCCGAAGATCTTGGCCGTCCGTTTCCCATGTCCTCATCGACGGACCCCATTTCTCGTCATGTTCATGGTGGAAACAGCTGGCATCCTTTCGGTTTAACAATATGTGTGGACGGATCTACCCCTCCTTAAATAAGGTGCTTTTTTCATTTTTTTTAGCAAGGACTCCATACAATCTCTCTTAGGACTTCAAGGGGCAGATTAGTCCTTCGAAGGACCCTACCAAATAAAGAAAAAAATTTTCTAAATTAAATTTCCTTTTTCTTCACTTTAGTGTTGGACTAATTATGAATAGGATCATGAAATAAAAAAAAAAAGAAATAAAGGAAATGGAGGCAATCTGCCAACTCAGCACTCTGTCCCCAACTGTCAACAGTTCATGTCCGCGTTCGATTTTATTCACCTGGGCTCACTTCCACCTACACTTGTCTGATCCTCCGATATTCTCTTGACTCCAAAGCCGGATCAACGTCGACCCGTCAATAAGTTGACATGATTTAACAGGAATTTGGCGTTTGATTGTGTGCAATCATATGTAACGTGCGATGCATTACCGTTAAATAAAAACACACAACGTGGTCGCCCATCTCGGTCACCGAGGTTTAGATGTTTGACCACTTCTATATCTTTTCTAAAAAGAATTGCAAACGATATATAGTATTTAATTATTGTTTAATTAATTAAATTACCCACATATATATATATATATTCTCTTTTACTTTTAGTTACTCTCACATGGAAAAACTCAAGTTAAAACAAAGTAAATAAATGGTTACATAAGACCCATATTTCTTTGGTTGACATTTCTTTTAATTAAACTAATTACTGTAGTTGTTTTCATGCCAAAGTTGTTATAGTTGGAAACCAAACAAAAACACGTATTTACTTTACTTTAATCATGCTTAACAAGGAACGAACATAATTATGGGAGCAAATGAGATGGCTTTTGGCCACATCTTTATTCATGTGAACGTCTCTACCTTTTAGATTATGGCCGGCTATCATCTCAGAATCGGCCCCGCACGAATGCAAAGACAAACCTTTCTTTTTTTGTTGATTGAGGTCACTGCTCACTACTCAACTCCCTAGTGATCCAGCTACGTATCAATATGAGTTTTCTAGTTTAAAAGTGCAGTCATGTGCTTTGGTTTATTTGCATTTCATTCATTATAGTTAACTGTCAGTTGCATATGGTTAGGGTTGGTTGGAGGTTTAAACCCAAATATTAAAGTTTGTATCAATTCCTGTTTGTTATTGCACTTTGATATTTGGTTATGTCTCATTCCGATCTCCAAGATGAAACAGATTTTAGCATTATCACGATTATTACTTGCTTTACGTATCAAATCAATATTAAGCAGTTACTATTTTTTTAAAGTTTGCAATCTTGTTTTTTGAATATTGCTTAATCCAATTGATGTTTTATAAGTTTTTTATATCATGAATCTCATATAAATAAGTGTTAGATTTATAAGTAAAAGTCTTCTTCTATCTAATAGAAATATTTTTTAGATTGAAAAATTTTTTTTTGTGACAAACGTCTTTAGAATTTACTTAATGCTTTATTGATATAATATTTTCATAAGAGATATCAAGATCAAAATAAATCCAAATCAAATTATAAATAAAAAAGCCAACACAATTAAATAAGTGGAATGTTACTCATCTCGTATAAATAAAAGATAAAACGAATATTAAGTTTATAAATAAGTATTATTCTTTATTTAATAGATGTTTTTTAAATTAAAAATAAAAACACATTACATTTACCGTTTCCCACTATAATATTTCTGTTACGACATTTAGCTTAAGTATTAGTCGGTACAACAAGCCATGACTTTGAAGAGAGTTTTAATTGGGTTGACTTCAACAATGCGTTCGGTGTATGCTTTGTCCAGAAGCTGTCAGGTGTAGCGGTCCTCCTTATAGCCTAACAATGAAACAATCAAATGCAGCGAAACTGACACCATTGCCGAGTGGGAGTCAGTCAGGTCATGTTAGCCCAACCCACACTCACTTTGCGAAGAATTAAAAGTAGTTCGTTCCAGCCTGGTCACTCCAAAAGATATTGACCTAACGGTGGATAAATGGATGGGCCCTGCCGCACTATACTACCACTGTGTTGCAGTCGTAACTTACAATTTGCAAGTGTTATTTTATCATTCAACATAAAAATTCTTCCTCAGGTTACGAATGAAACACCCTATTAAGTAAGAATTTGAAGCTCCAACTTAAACCTCTCAGAATCAGGATTTTGCAAAAGGAGGGGTGTGGGAGAGGGCTACATTTCATGATACTATCGTGCTGCCCGTGCGCTGTGTTCTGATGAACTAAATATAGAACTTTTGTTTTTAATGTAGTATAGGATACTTGGAGAAGTAGACTAATGGTAATTTAATCAATATATAAAATAGTTGTCGAAGGTTTCAACTGTAGAAAATATTTTATTGCAGAAGATACTATTAGTATATATGTAGGCATTTTAGTGGTTTGTTAATAAGTTTCTTTACAAAAAGTGAATCAAAAGCTTGCAATTGAATGGTGAATATCTTTTCATACAAAAAAGAGAAGGCATTTTCATATGTAATTGTCAAAAAAATAAAAGTTGAAAAGTAGGCTTGTAGTAGATTTAGTAATCTTTTACATTTGTTTCTAGGATATTACGTCAAATTGTAATCAAACAATTGTAGTGTTTAGGTAAAAGTATGCAGTTGAAATAATGTGTGAATGTAATGATCACATGGTAGTATAAATTCTATAATATGTTTTCCAAAAAGATATAGTAAGAATGGTAGATGAATTGGAAAAAAATAATTATATAATAATAAGTGAAACAGATGGTGTGAAAGTTGTATAAATTAATAGAATTTTACACAAAACTATAAAAGTACAATGCATTATATATATATATATATAAACAAAAACCATTAACAGAACAAATATAACATTTGAAGGTGTGTATGAACATCCAATTAACAATATCCAAGGAAAAAGTAATAATATCCATATGATAAGAAATTTGAAATAGTCAAGGATTATGCCAATCAAAAAAATTTATATTGGCAGTAAAAATTAGGTTTGGAAAGTAAAAAAATACACACATAAAGGTATATGGGAATGTGCTGCTATTTTCAACTGTTCCATTATAAAACCATTCTAAAAAGCTCGAGATAAAAAATTGTAATAAAATTTTGAACTTCAATTATTTGAATCAGTTTTATCCAAAAAACAAAACAACAATAAATAAAAGACAACAATCGAACTAACAAACCCATAGAAACCTCATAATTAATAAATCCAAATCCGAATGAAAAAAAATCTAGTGGTGATCAGCTACGGGGAACATGAAGAAACACAAGAAGACAAGCATATAAACCTTGCGAATAAAAATGCAAAACTCTTAACACATCTTCAGCCAAAAGCAAACAAAACTCAATCAAATAAAAAAAAGAAATGAAAACCCGAGGTTAGGATCAGGAGTCCAAAAAGAAAACAAAACCCAACTCAACAAAAACAAAAGCTCCAAAATCAAACAAAAATCTGAAAGCCCAAACTCCACTAACTCTAAGCCAAACAGCCCACGTGTAAAGCCAAAAACCTTCCCATGTGTCAAAATTAGGAGCCTTTGGGGCTTCCTTTTACAATAGTAATAGATCACACAAGATCATATATATACTTCTTAAGATTTTTTATACTTACATATAAAGCTATAGATTGGATAATCTCAGAAAATAAATTTGAATGCAGTAAAGATCTGCTGCAGCACTAGCAATAGATCTATATTCTGTCTATATAGAAGACTTGCGCACTATTTTTTGCTTTGTGCATTTCCTGGAGATTGGTTTTCCATAAAAGCGGCAAAAAGGGCGGCTGAGTCAACCCAGCGTGCTATACCATCGGGCGAAAGGAAATCCTCTGCGCTCATACTGTGCATCCGTCCCTACCCCTCTCATATTATTTTGCCACGTTTCTCTTAGGTTTAACTTTGTTTAATCGAACGAAAAATGTTCGTTAATGGCAGCTTTGTCTTTCAGGTCTCTACAGCTTTCTACCTTCTTTTTTTATCTCTGACACTTCTCTTTTCATTAGCTTTTCTTTCACAAACTTTTGTTTGTAAACACAATTTAGACTATGATCAAATCTTCCCCTGGATCAGAAGCGCACTAAAGAACCAAAAGGAGCCTTCTGTTACAGTAAGAACAAACCATGAAAATGTATGTACCCAAGGACAAACTCAAAAACTTTTTTGAATAGTATCATAATGAAAATAATAATAATAATTAAATTTTTTTCCTCAATTCAAGATTTGTTGGGAGGTACTTATATCGAATTCAACATAATTTTGCTTAAAAAGATTATTGAGTACCATCATTAGTAAAATTATATTATTATTGCCTAGGATCTAAGTCTTGAGAGGTAATTTCTTATATTTTAAACATCTTTTCATGACTTATTTATCCAAAAACTTATTAAAAATTATTACTCGTTTCTCATTGGTATAAACTAAAATATTAGAATTAAATAAAATATGATCTTGCATAACAAATTATCATGTTTAACAATTAACAATTTGACAAATTTATATTTATTGATAAAATCTAAGTATAAGGATACACAAACCACATAAAGTTAAATACAAAAATCAAATAATCAAATAATATATTTACAAAATAAATCAAAAAAAGAAAGACTTATAATTTCAAAATATTATTTAACATGTAATATTATTTTCTATTTGCGAGATTTTGTTTAAGTCCCAAACTATCAAGTTAATCAAAAAAATTTAGACATGAAGTATTTAAAAACTTAACTTTGGTTAAAAATTACTTACAATTAAAGCCTATATGAGTTATGTTATAGAGAGTGAAAAACGCAATCAAACATCGAGAAGAGGAAGCGTCATTGCGGGTTTCAAGAGTAGGACTTGAATTTTTTTTTTTTTTTGGAGAAGGAGACTAGTTTATGTTGCATAAAATCCAAAATAACCCCTTCAAAACACTTTAAAATGACATTTTGATCTCTCTTGTTTCAAAATGATGTTTTTGGTCTCTTGATTGTTGACATTGTTAGTCCATAGCTACAAAAAATTAGACTTAATTCTACATAAATTTTTTAAGATATAAACATCATTTATATTATTTTTTAATTTAAGCAAATTCTCTTTTTTTTTAAAAAAAAAATACTAATCATTTCCTCCAAAACCTCAATCAGAAAAAAAAATCTAAAAAATTTTGATTTGAAGGCTAGGAAATTTGAAGTTGTGTCTATCTTGAAAAATCATAAATTTATTTCATAAGGTAAAGTCTATTTTCATCAAACTCTTTATTTCTTCAACAGTTTGAGAATTTTTTTTCATTGAAAAGAATATATTAAAACATAAATCTTTTGTTTAATGAGAGATATTTCAAATTTGATGGTGTCGGGTCAAGAGATTAATTTCTTACATGTGATTACTAATTTTGTTGAAAAATTTTTACCTAAAATTTGTTCATTGAGACTAGGATTTAGAGTGACTTAAAAATATTTTAACTTGATTACTATATATAAAAAGTTATAAGTTTTTTTCTTTTTTGTCAAATATTGAATTTTATTAAGTATCAAAATGAGGCAAATTTTCGTGTTCTAGAATTTTGTTAAGTTTTAAGTTTTCTTTCTACTGTGTCAAATATTGAATTTTATTAAATATCAAAGTAAATTTTATTAAATTTTGGAAGGAACATGAGCAGATTTTTTTTTAAAGGACATTTGTATCCTAAAATATATGTAGTATTAAATACAATTTTTTTAAGTTGTTGACTAACCATGTTAATTGTTAAGGGATTAAAAACATCATTTTAAAACAAAAGGGATCAAAGTATCTTTTCGAAGTGTTTTGAGGGAGTTTTTTGGATTTTACCCAATTTAGGTTTTGACTTTTTCAATAAAATTTTAAATTATAAAAGAAATTTTTTTTGTCTTTTCATGTAGTATTCAAATAGTAATATATAAATTACTTTGACTTAAAGTCTTTGATTCCACTTCGTACAAAATTATAAAAAAAAAATTAGTGAGTTTGTTAGCATCCTTAACTATTTAAAACTCTAGATAAGTGTCATATCTCATTTTGTGGTTAGATATGATCGGCATATGGACCTAAATAGGTATAACTTGTTTAGCCCAAGCAAGCCTTATTCCATTCATCATTAAACATTCAAAACAAGGTGCAAAAATATATATTAAATCATCACATGCGTATATTGTAATCATATGCATGCAACCATAGACAGTAACACACAGTTATGGAACTTCTCAACATAAACAGTATAAATGCAAACATCTCATATAACATTAAAGTGCCATAATCTTATACACCGTATCATATAAACATTATCAACACCCTCGGGTGTCCATATAAGGTCTCGAACGACCTATGTACATTTAATCATAACATTTATAATGTAAAGTGCCTTAACATTAGCTACATTATTATAACATGTTCATTATCCATACATAAACATAAATCTCATATAAACATAAGACCGACTCGTCATCAAAACATGACTTGGCCTCTAAGTTGCAAGTGACTTTTAGATCACCTAACAAAACAAGAACGGATCATGTCTCCGTGACATTGGCTGCTATCAAAAGTGCTATAATTGATCAACAACAAAACTAGTGAGGGAAAATAATGTGAGTCATAAAAACTCCGTGAATAGATACAGGGAAGGGGAGAAGTCAAGGGGGAGAATGTTTTGTAAACATGCATTTACAATCTCATGCCATTCATAAACTATTTAATCATAAAGTTCATGAAGTTCATAAAACATAATACTTAAACTCATTTTAAATAGCAATTGCATGGAAAACAAGTTTATATAGCCCTTAGAAACCTTTTTTGTTTTTGAAAAGCCTTTAAACTTGCATAAACATTCAATGCTGTCTTCCATCTATCGATAGATAAAAGATATCTGACCGTCTTGGAACTTGATCTGCAAACACCTTTAGATTTAAATTCTAAAATTTGATATTCTAATTTTATTTTCAATTATATCTATTAGGACTCGTTATCCATTAAAAAGAAAATCTACAATATAATCTTCTTTACAATTAGATTCCTTACAATATCACTTTCTCATATTATACCAAATGTTGTAAAGTTACTTTTCTAGCAATCATATACCCAGTGATCACATTCTCAGTAATCACATTCCCAATAATCTCATTCCCAATAAAATACCAAACATCACCTTAGTTTTATAGAAAAATAAAGAGGTAAAGCATGAACAATAGAAAATTTTCATTAATAAAATAAAAAATAATAAAAGTTAATATCCTATTTGAATTGTACCTGTCACGACCCGGAACTCCCATCGGGCCCGTGACAACCGCCGCGACGTCCCGATAAGCACTCATTACCCCGAATGCCAATCGAAACCCTGCAAGGCTTAGCATCAACTT
>NC_030854.1:28646323-28765859 GCF_000208745.1 Theobroma cacao
TATTGAAAATTTCAATTTGACTCCAAATTGATCCTTAAACTCCTAATTACCATTTTGAGTCATCCCTGAACTGTGAAACTCTTAATTTCACCTTAAAATTCTATTTGAACTAGTTCGAGCTTAATCGAGTTAATGATACCATTAAGGGCAATATCGTCTTTTAACGATTTCTCGAACTTCCTAGATATACAAACATTCTATCGAGCATGTGAATGATATTATAATTATTTTACAAAGCAGGGTTTGACAGTACCAATGTCATATCTTCAAAGTTTATTAAAATATTAAATAAGCTTTCAAATTTTACCACTTTTTTTAAATAAAATTTGATATTCTTATTATATTAAAATAACTCTCAATCTTCATCAAAAGATAAACTATCATTACATTGAATATAAGCTAATATTTTTTTTACAAGTAAAAATTGGTATAGTAAAATTTTATTTGACTCGTCATTTTAATTTATATTTATTATTAAAAAACTATAAAAATATTTTTATATTAATATTTTAAAATTATAATTAAATAAAACAATTATTTTTTAATATAATAATCTATCTAAGCTAGACGAGTTGGAGCCAAATATTATGTCTAGACCCAAGTCTTTGTTGGGCTGATGATCCTGAGCATGGAACTTGATCTACGGACACCTCTAAATTTAAATTCCAAAATTTGATATTCTAATTTTATTTTCAATTATTTCTATTAAGGCTCGTCATCCATTAAAAAGAAAAGCTTGAAATGCAGTAAAAGTAAAAAAGTAAAAAAGGAAAAATGGTCAAAATACTTGAGAAGTCCCTGTACTTAAGTATTTTCTTCAATTTAGTCCCTCTACTCAAAATCGTAATATTTTAATCCCTTAATTTTGAGAATTGCTTCAATTTAGTATCTCAAACATTTTCCGTTTGAATTTACCGGTGATGACATCAGCTCTGACGTGGCACTTAATGATGACATTGTAGTGCCACGTCAGTGTGTCAAGGTGACGTGGCATTATCACGTCATCACAAAATGTCGTGACATTACCACGTTACACTTTGAGTTCAAATGCTGAAGTGGCATTGCCACGTCACTTGACACATTGATGTGGCACATCATGATATTGACACATGACACATTAAGAGATTGACACATGGTACTATTATTATTCAAAACAAGACATGCTCTTATTGTGGTTCGAACTCAAGGCTTCTAGCAAATATGTTAAAACCTTTATCACCATACCTAAACCTTTACTTTTAATTAAACTTGACAATTTGTGTTTTCGTGTCTTAAACGTGTTAGATAGATTAGACACGAAACACGTTAAGGCTAAATACGAACACGACACGTTTAATATTCGTGTCTTAAATTTAAAACACGTACACGTATACGTTTAATAAATGTGTAACATGACACGACAACATTAACACGTTTATTAAACGTGTCAATATACGACACGACACGATTAATAACACATTTAACACGATTAACACGTTTTACATGATTAAATAAAAATATTTATAATTAAATATAATTTTATTATTTAAATTTAAAATTTAAAGTTATAAAAATAATTATAACAAAACAAAAATAATAATAATAACATCAAATATAATAAAATTTAATATAAATAACATACATAAAATTCATTATCATATAATATGATAAAATACATCATTAACATCCAACCTTTAAATACTAATAATATAAAAAATCATTCATAATTTTCAATCGTAATTAAATGCATATCATTAACCATATCATCAACTATGAACAAATCAAAATCGAAAACTCGTTTGCCAATGTCACATCATTTCGACGTCAAAAAACCTAATAATAAAATGGAAACAATATATTAATAAAATTAAATCAATATAGAAAAAGTTTAATAAAATGTCAAATTTAGTTCAAAGCATTACCTTTCATTGATGATTAATCGACATCAATAGTATTAGAGCATTCAGCTAATGACATTTCTTCTTTACCAATTTCTAAATTTATGACATCTGCGGTAAGATTGTTCATATCTGTTTTTACATATGCTACAATATAAAAAAAATTATTAAAAATAATTAAATAAATCAAACTTACTCTAATCATGCATTTAAACACAAGAAACATAACCAAAAATAAATGAAACAATGTATTACCAATTTCCCCAAAGAGCCAATCCTTACAACATAAAATTGCCTCAACAACATCTGGTTTAAGTGAGCTCTGATATTGATCAAGAACTTTACCGCCAACACTAAAAGCAGACTCAGAAGCCACTGTCGATACAGGAATGGCTAAGATATCTCGAGCCATGGCAGAAACCTCAGGATAACGAAACTGATTTTTCTTCCAAAATTGTAAAATATCCAATTCAATTGTTGTTTCAATCCTTTGTTCATCCAAATATTGCTCTAGTTGAGATTTGTTCTTGGTAGTCCCAAACTCACGTTGAAAATTGTCAAACTCCTAATTAATAAAAACAAAATAATTAAAAAATATTAAAATAAAAAACAATAAAAAATTAAATCTAATAACAAATAATACTTCAAAAATAAAAAAAAAATTACCTTCAAGAACTTGTTTTTTCCCTTTTGCACCTTTTTCCCATCAAAAGGTGTGTCATTTAAAGAAGATGAAGTATTAGAAACCTTGACAGCATATTCATCATAAAGAGCAAATAATTGATCTTTAACCTTTTTAAATTCAGCTGAATTACTCCCATAAAGCTTTGTGTAACTCCATTCCATAAATTGAATCTTATACCGAGGATCAAATATCACAGCTATAGTTAAAATCAAACTAAATTCAGACCAATACTTCTTAAACTTAACAAACATTTGAGTAGCCATATTTTTCAAATACACATCATCTCCACTCATATGTTCTTCCAAGATCATGTGTGCCATGAATATCGAAGGAAAGTGCAAGTCAGCTGTGGGATACTTTGTTTCAGAAAACACACAAGTAATCTCATAAAATACACTTAAGAACTTGCTAAGTTTCTCAATTCTATCCCACTCATCTCTAGATGGAGAATGCTTAAAATTTGAATCACTAATTTCCAAATGAGAAAAGCCTAAGCAAAAATAAAGTGCACTTTCAAGCATGAGAAATGTGGAGTTCCACCTAGTTGGAACATCTTGTTTTAAGTCTCTTTTTGCATTCAAATTCACTAGGCTTACACACTCTAAAAACTTTTGTTTTCTCCCTTGAGAACCTTTCACATACTTAATACTTTCCCTCCCTTTTTGGATCGCACTATCCACTTCTTTCAAACCATCTTGCACAATCAAATTAAGTATATGAGCATAGCATCTTATATGAAAAAACTTGCCTCCTCTTAAAAGTTGCTTTCTCATATTCAATTGCACTTTCAACAAATCAACAAAAGTATCATTTGTAGAAGCATTATCCAATGTTATTGAAAACAATTTACTTTCAATTCCACATTCAACTAACAATGCATAAATCTTTCACTCAAAGCAACACCATTGTGTGGAGGTGGCATAAAGGAAAAATTCAAGATTCTTTTCTGTAGTATCCAATTTTTGTCAACAAAATGAGTAGTAAGCCACATATACCCATCAGTAACAACAGAAGTCCACAAATCAAAAGTCAAACAAATCCTACCAGGTGATTCTTGAAGCAAGGATTGTATCTTACATTTTTCTCTTTTATGCATCTTAATTATATCAGCTTTAACAGTGTTCCTAGAGATCAGAACAACATCTTCATGTAAATAAGACAACATAGACCTAATGCCAGTATACTCCACAAATGATAAAGGCAAATTATGCATCACAATTGCAGCTACCACTAATTCACGAAACTTTTCAAGATCAAACTTTGAAGACATCATTAACATTGAATTATGTTCCTTAGAAAATATCATTTGACCTATATCACGTATGTCTTTCCTAACACAATTATTATTATGACGTTTCAAATTACCTGTCCCATACTTGCTTTCATAATTCAAAATATACCCACAGAGTTTACACTTTACTTTTAATTTTCCATCACTTGAGTTCTTTTCTAGCAAACGTTCAAAGAATGTCCAAATCTTTAAAGTTAATTTTTGTTTTTTTTGGGTTAGCATGGCTTCTTTTGATCTATTGCTCCCAACTAATCAATCTGTAAACAATCATCAGATTCCTCCAGAAAATGAACATTTGATTTGAAAGAAACATTGATATTGTCAGATTCCATTTGTAAACATCAACAACATAAATAACATAAAAAATATTGATATTGTCAGATTACATATTAAATGTCACCAAAATTGAGTCAAATCATTTTTCATTATAACAAATAAAGTCTATTACTTTTCAACACCTCAAGGCTATAAACAAAAATTATAAAAAAAAAAGAGATATAACATTCCCAAACCTCAAAATGAAAAATTAACAACAAGAGCAAAAAGGAATAAAAACAACAATTTGTATGTAGAAAAATCGCCAAATCAAATACTACAATAGTTTTACTTAATTAAATCCAAGAATGAAACATAGGAAATCAAGAACATTAAGGTTGTTGAACAAAATTACATAGAAAAACCGCCAAATCAAATACTACAATAGTTACTTTCTTTTTTACAATTGAACTTGCAAGAAAAGAAAGTTAAATATTCTTTACGTGTCTGATTGCTCAATCAACCATAACTATCGTTAAACAAGAAAATATAGTTTTTCCAATATAAAGAATCCATAAATTTCAAGATGGGATTAACATAACATAAATATTTACAGCTCTCTAACAAACAAAATGGACCAAATAAAAGAGAAAAACTAAGGGAAAAAAAAGACCATCAAGATCTTCAGCACCAGCTTGGAAAATTATTCCCTCCAAACCCAAATCAACAAAAGTTTACGAAAGATATTCATCATTTATAACAATACCAAGAGAGAAGGAATCTAGATAAAGAGCAAGAAGAAATCCACATTCCTAAGAAGTAACCATCGAAAATCTGAGAAAAAAAACTCCCAAAATGAATCTGTTGATAACGAACAAAACAAGGTATCATATAGGTGAGAAGAAGAACAAGTGGTTTTGGCTAGATTTCCCACATTAGATAATCTTAAAAAGAATAAAAAAACTAGCCTATAGAATATCTTTGAGAAAAGAATATCTTAATTAAACAAAAAATTTTATTTTCTCACAATTAAAAGAATATATTGAATGGCATCATATTATTATAAAATAAATCCAACAGGAATAGAGCTGGGCTAGAAAAAGAAAATGGCAAAACAAAGCTCCAAAATAAAATCAGCCCAAACATCACAAGAGAGCTTCAAAAAAATATCTACAGAAAATAGGCAATGTGCTGGTTTACCTCTGTTTCAGCAAATGGATTTGTCAATCCAGAATCACCCAATTCTTAAATCTTCCCAATCTACAGAGAATAAAGATTTCTTGAATCTCCAATAAAGAATCGAAGAAGAAGAAACCGCTCAAAACTCCCAATCTAAAACTACTGAAGTGAAAGGGGAAAGAAGAAAAAGAATTGAAGAAGAGAAGATAATTCAAAGCTTGCTGACTGAAGTCTGAAAAAGTAACGAAGAAAGATATGGTGACTAATGCACCATGCGTGAGCCATGAAGCAATCCAAAACAATAACCAAAAGTTAAAATTAAGGTTGAGCATGTATAATTACATTATTACATTTATAAAATTAAAAAAATTATTAAAAAAATTATTTAAAATTATTTATATAAGGTTAAAATAGTCTTTAACTATTAATTTTTAATAGGTTAATAAATGTGTACGTATATACGTTTAAACACGATAACACGATTAAGTAAACTTGTTTTAAATGTGTTTGTCATGTTTAACATGTTAAGACATAAAAATTTTCGTGTCTTAAAGTGTCAGATACGATTAAACACTAAATAGGTTAAGTTTAAACCCAAAACCTGTTTAACCTGTATCTTCTCGTATCATGTTAACGTATCGTGTCTAAAATTAACAAGTCTACTTGTAATTCTTATTTGCTTATTTTTTATTTCTTTTTTTCTTTTCTCTTTTTCTTTTTTTTTCTTTCGTTTCTCAAAACTACATCGTTTTGGAGTCTTCTTTTAAGGGTTTTTGTAGCTAGGGTTTTTGAAAGTGTAAAAATACTCTAAAACGATGTAGTTTTGAGGAAAGAAAGAAAAAGAAAGAAAAAAAAAAGAAAAGACAAGAAGAAATAAAAAACAAGCAAATAACAATTACAAGTAAAGGTTTGGGTATGGTGGTAAAGGCTTTAGTAGAGATCTTGAGTTCGAACCACAACAAGAGTATGTCTTGTTTTGAATAATAATAATGCCATGTGGCACATCAGGACCAGATGCTAATGTGGTAATGCCCCGTTTGTATTTGAACTTTAACTGCCCATTTGGTATGGGGAATAGCTATGCTATTTCTCCTCTATTCCTAACCATACCCTATACCCTTGTTTGGTTTAAAAGTTGAATGAGGAATAAGAATTCCTCAGGAATCTTTATTCTATAAAATGGGTAAAAAGTCTAGTTTTACTAATACCGGTGCTCCCCTTGGTTTTATCTATTCCGTGACTCATGGAATAAGTCTAGAATGTTTAATAACTAAAAAACCGTTATTAAATTTACAAAATCACAACTTTGTCCATATAAAAGAATTTTTTTCTCTCTCTTTCTCCTTCTTTCTCTCAGCGTCTTCCCCTCTCTCAACCACTCTCTCACCCGTCTTCCCCTCTCTCTCAACCGCTCTACTCTCTTAATATTTTGAAAATGATTCATAATATGTGAAGAATGGGCTAAAAATAAACATCTATACACAAAAATTTAATTGATTATGATGGATAAAATATAATATAATTAAATTATATTTTAAAATAATTATCCATTGATAAAAATATGTGAGTAAATTATAATTATTTTTAGTAATTGGGATAAAATATAATTATGATGGATAATTATTTTTTAGGATAAATATGTATTTAAATGATAATAAGGATAATTTTATTTTTTTATGAAAATAAATGTTAATATGGTTAAGGTTATTTTTGTCTTTTTATCACTTATTCTTTTCTTATTTCAATCTTATTTTCACCAACCAAACACTGCAATAAGTTATAATAGTAATTCCTGCTTTATTCTATTTACCATACCAAATAAAGTAATAATTATTTTATTATATTCTCACATAATAATTATTTTATTTTATTCTTATCTATTTCGTGAACCAAACTTGCTATAAGTGAGATGTGGTATGTTGCACTATTTTTGTTATGATGTGACAACGAAATTAAAAAATTAAAAAATTATGACTTTAAATAAAAAAATTAAATTAAAAAAATACCTTGTACGGGGCTTTACAGATATTTTGACAAAAAAAAAAAATTAACAACCACTGACCCTCCCGAGAAAATCGAGTCTACGAGTTACCCGGTATGTTGTTGTTCTAAGTTGTCTTGTCTCCGGGCGGCGAGATTCGATCTTCATCCTTAAAATAATCTCTGCGAAGACGTAAGCTTATTTCATTTGTTGGGTAGAGAAGGATGGATAGGGCAATAAAAGCAGCAATTTTGAACCAACAAAGCAACTATCTTTTCCTAAGGGCTGCCTTCTTCCACTCCACTCCTGTCCTTGAACACAAAAGACGCACTTATTGGCAATTTGTAAGCTTCCTTTTGCTCTCTCTCTCTTATTCTATGATTAAATATTTTTGTGCTTTTTAGCATGTTTCGCTTTATGGTTATGTTTATTTTTGTGAAATGTTGCAGTATTTTTTATGATTTATGGTGTCTTAGATTAGATAATCTGGGTTAAGAGAATGTTTGTACAATCCAAGATAAGGCAGGAGCCTTTTTGCTATCTGGGGTTCCAAATAGTGTCAAGTTAAGATCATGAAGTGCAAAATGAAACATTTGCATTTAGTGCAAATGGGAGATTCTGAATTTGGTTCGAATTTTGAATGGTTAGATGTCATGGCATGGTAATCATCCTTGACATTCAGTTGACTTCAATTTACGGGACTTTTGTTTATGTTGTTACTCTCAATTTAATGAAAAACTCTTAACATTTCTTTTCTTGTTCTGGTATGTATGTATAAGTATTATGTATGCCAATTTCTTATGGTTATAATGCTCTCTTGATTCAATGTCTGAATATGTTTCTAGAAATAGAAAACTAGCAGTCATTGGTTTACCATCTGCTGTGGAAAAACCAACAGTGATTTGAGATCTGTTGGCAGTGTGAGTTGTGGTTTTGAGAAAAAGACTTTTGCATAACATACGATACTGGATGAAGCTATTGAAAGGAATGGATTTGCATTTTTGAATGCTTGGGAGTTGAACGTTTTGTTGAATACTTGATTATTAGTCAGTGAAGATGAACATAAGCAATTATTTGAAGTATCCATTAGTTGATAGCAGATTGCAAGAATTCTCTAGGATGATTTGATTCAGGTTTCACTTTTTCTTTTAGTTCTGTACTGGTAGAATATGTTTACATGTTCTCAGCAGTGGACCCAGTCTTATAAGCATATTCTTTTATCTCCCTTTTTTCTAAGCAGTAAGCTTGTCCTTGGATGTTATTTCTGCTAGGTATTATAGGATTCATCTGCTGATTGCTTTCTGCCAATTCTTACTGCATAGGAGTATTTTATTTTTCATTTGGTTAATCATTTTACGAACAAAGATAGAAAAATCTTGTAAAATTCATTGTTGTTGGTTGTTATTCTTATTATCTTTTAAATTTTGAACAATAATTTTATGCAGTTCTTGTAATTTTTTTTTTTGTTTGCAGGGTAAGAGGCCTAGAAGGCTGCGTGGAAAACAAGAATTATTGCGAAATGTTAGTGCTTATGCAGACTTCTTATTTGAGGTTTGTATTCATGTTGATGACTTATTTATAAAATTTAAATAAAACCTGTACACTTATGGTAAAGCAAACATATTCCTTGCGGGTTCAAAAGTTGCATTATGGATGACTTGTATTGCAGCGGCCCGCATTCCACTGATAGTAGCCCAATGATAGCTCTAATAGCAGTCAGGGGCCATTCCATTGCTGAAGGGAGCTATCCTGCATTTTGGGATTCCCATGCACGTATATAGGTCCAGGACCCTTCAGAGTCCCAGTCACATATGATGTGCAGGACCAACATGCACCACAGTGACCTTGATTGGCCTCCTATAGTCTGAATTGGAACTATTACTTAATGCAGTCAAGATCCATATCCATGAACTTGCCAGTTAAGCTTGATCCTTTGGTGAAAATCTAGTAATGTAAGATGATTATATTGCTACTTTCTGATCTAGTAGGATTGTGGATAGCTTCAATTGCGGATGCTCTATTATTGAATAGGGAATTACTAAAAATAATGTTTGGCATGTTAAGTCAAATTTTAGTTGATATTTCTGATGGAATTCATTGAAGTTGGTTTTGTCCTTATTACAAAAAATCAGCATAAAAATTCTTTGTTAGCTTTTGTAGGAAAGATAGAAGGTTAATTTTTATAAAATCGTCATAACATGTTTAATTCTAAATGCAAAAGCTATTAATTCCAAGTTTTAATGCTCTAGGTTGTGCTATTAATCTTTCATACATATTCTGAAGTTTTTCTTCACAAGTTAGGAATCTTTGTACATTTAACTTATTAGTATATTTTTGTTTTTATTATATCTTTGATTGAAAAGGATTCAATTGTGCTTTGGTCTTTCTGTTTTCAGAGCTGGAAAGATGAGTTTGGTGAAGAGGATCCATCATCTAGCAGAGGTCCGTCGTGGTTTAAAAAGCAGTACAGTAAGGGATCAAGAAAAGATTGGCCTGGCAATAGGGGATTTCAGTACAGGGGTAGAAGTAAGGATGAGAAAGACTTTGCTTTATGATATGTTAATCTTTTAAAATATGTCATTGGTACACCTATAAATATATTACAGGACATATGAAATGATGCTCATCTAAAGGAGCCTCTAGACTGATTTTGTTCTTCAAAATTTTCCTGGAGTGGCTTTTGCAGCCTTAGTTCTTGATGTTTTTTTACACATGGCTTTACTTTGATAATGATCACTCATTTTTGGATATGATGATCCATTTTAAGCATGTGATTGTCATTCTATTACTTCACAGCAATTTATGCTCTCATTCAGAAGATTTTAATTAAATTCATTAGGTGGTTATGGAATATTGTGTGTACTAGCATGTCATTCTCCTGGATACTGTGCCAGAAGCTTACCCTTTTTAAACTCTTGATCAGGACCTTTTGATTTTTGTGAAGACGACGATGATGACATTGAGACTATATTTAGGTCTGCATTTGGTGGAAATCGGTTCTTTTACTGGTCCTTCATTAATGAGGAGCATCATCAATGGAGAAGCTCATCCAGATATTCAAATAACTATGAGAAATCTTGGAACTGGAGATATCGATTTAATGAGGACTCTGACTCCTCAACAGAATCTGGTAGTTCTGAGAGTTCAGACCAAGATACAGCTGCAGATAGGCGGGCCCTTGGCCTAAGTGCATCTGGTCCTCTAACACTTGAAGACGTTAAAAATGCGTGAGTTCTTTGTTGCATTTCTTAAATACACTTGTATGTTCTTGTTAGTTTTTTGGGTTACATACAATAACCTTGTAAATTGTTTTTGTTGTTGAATGCACCATGGCTGATTTTTAGAGGATATTTCTTTATGTTGTCTGATTGCATTGTTCTCTAATTTTTAGATATCGAATCAGTGCACTAAAATGGCATCCAGATCGTCATCATGGCTCTTCCAAGGTATCAACATTTCCCATTCATCAGGCTACTTTGTTCTGCTTAGGATGCTGGACAGCTTTGATTGTTTTATGGAAGATTCAGGATCATCCCTATATATAAAAAAAATACTTTGATATCTAAAGTCTAAATTAATAAGTGTTGTTATCTATTTTTAGAAACATTTTACAGCAGTTACACTGCTTATTTATCTAACCAAACTTGTATGATTTTTATGGCTACATTTTAAATAATAGACTTTTTATTTAACCAAAATAATTGCTTGTCAACTTCAAACTGATATGTTCTTTACTGTTGTCCGTATTATCATAGTTATTTAACTTGTTTTAGCAAACTGACAAACAAATGCACATTGAGCAGGCTGTTGCAGAGGAGAAATTCAAGCTTTGCAACTCAGCATATCAGTCTTTATGTGATAAGTTGGCTATGAACTGAGGATTCTCCAATGCATGTGCTCTGAGATTTCTTCAAGCCACTGCATTTCTTTGGAAATCAGGAAATCTGACATGTTTATGACAGTCAGATCAACTTTTGTAGTTTAGATTCATTGACAAAATGGTGCTGTTGCTCGGGCTATGTGAATATAGTTCCGTTCCTCCCATTTGTACTGTGGCATAACCAACAGCTATGGTGGTTTTGTGATTTAACATTTAAATGCATAATAATTTATATCATTATGAAGGATGACTAGAATGAGCCTATTTGTTTCTCATCTCGGGTTGCTTACCAGAACTGACAGGGGTCTAATGACGATATTCAAAATACTGTCATCCTTTCCTAGTCTTACAGCAGAGATTGTTATAGATCTAGTTCAGGTTTGCTGAGGATGGGATTATAAGGAAAAGGAGTGATCTTTGCCTGCCCAAGGTTGATCTGTGCTTGGTGGAAAACATGTATAATGGAACAGATTCAAATCGCAAGAAGGAAATTATGTTCAAGAAATGGTGATGGTCAAAGTTGAGTTGCTTTGTTACTGTGTTTATAAAGGTTTATAAATGATAGTGGTAGTTCCTCGAGTACCCTTTTAGCATAAAGAGAGAATATTATGATTTGAAACTCACCTTTTAACTATTAAACTAAAATCCTGACTAATCTTGTTGACCCTGCTCATAACCCAACCTAACTCAATCTGAAATTATAAAGAAGAAACTGACCCTCTTTAAAAGCTAAAAGGTAATTCGTATCTACTTCAGAGTACAAATGTGACAGAAAATGAACAATTGACGAACTTGGATTAATTCGCTGGAAATTCAACCCGACTCGATTCGAATTATCCTCACAAGTCAAAAGGATTTTAACCCGAACTTGTGAACTCGACACCTGAGTCATCACAGAAAGCGCTCGTACACGAACCTACTCATCTAAGCAATAACACCCAAGTCACTTAGGGCCGAGTGGACGCGGGGTTGAACTCATTTACATCATCGACCAACCACAAGGGATTGTTCTGATTCATGGAATTACGTATCATCATCTGAAACCAAATAACCCATTTATTTATTTCACTTATCTCAATTTCCTCCCTCTCTTTTTTAACTTTCTTCCTCCGCTCTTCACTCTTTCTCATTGTTTAACTTCGTAATGCTAAAAGCTATTCAAATTCTTGGTTGTTCATCTGGGTTTATCTCTCAAAGATTAAAGAAGCCTCATTCTGGTAATGGGTGTTCTTTAATTTCTTCAAAAGGAAGCGACACCTCAACTTCTTTGTTTCTGCATCCCTTCTGGACTCCAAAAACTCTGTCTTTTAAATTGATTCGAATGTTCTCGACTCAGTCCGAGTCCAACTCAAATGCTCCTTCATCCTCTTCTTCTTCTTCTTCTTCTTCTTCGGTTGCAGTTCATTCCGCTGTGAGTATTTTCTTCTGAATTTGGATTTTGTGGTCTATTTAATATGCGCTAATAGAAAAAATTGACCTTTTTTTGGGTAATTGGGCAATTAATTAAGTAATTTACTTTTATGTAGTAATATGCTTTGTATGTGATTATTATTAACAATTTGACTAAAAAAATTAAGTGTTTGTTCGGGGTTCAAATGCTCATGTGGTGAACTTGGTTTTATCTTGGTTCTAGTAACTCTTTTCGGAATATTGAATTGTGGGTTTGGATTTAATTGTCTATGGAAATGTAATTTTGGTTAATGCAGATTATAATAATAAGATCAACCTACATTAATACTTATGCTATCAATTGGATGATTCATTGTATAAGGTAACCATGTTTGAGTTTGATTTTACAGTGATTTTAGAGCTTGGTGCAGTTGTACGCTAGAGTTTTGGTTTTCTTCATAGATAACCAAATACCATTTAGCTGGTTTTTTGTCTCAGCCCTTGGGTTTGAGTTCTCTTGCACGTTAGGCAGTTATTTTCAGGTTCATGAAATATGGTTCATATTGACCAAAAAAAGGATATCCTCATTGAGTTAGGACAGTTTTTTCAAACTCCATTTTCTGGATGATTTCAACTTGGACTTTTGTACCATTTTGCAGTATGATGAAAAGAAAAACATTAAAATTACGCCACCAATTTTTCTTGCTCCTTTACTTTGTCCTATGTAGAAAAGAATATCAATTTTTGCTTGGATCTTCTATCTTTTAGTTTATCTGTTTGTTTAGAAATATTTGCTTGATGGCAATTAATTTTTTTTTCACCATTTTGATGCTAATATGCTGTGGATAAAATTCATAAAATGTCCCCCTTATTCTTGTAGTTGTTAATTATTTTCTATATTAGATATTAGTAGCTCCCTGTCATTCCGGCTATGTCAAACTCATTTAATGTTTGCCAACCACACTTGGTCTGGTGGCAACTAGGATCATTAGTGAGGCATGTAGGCTTGGATTCAAACCCAAGCAACCCCTTTCCTGATCCCCCAATATTCCTCCTCCTGGGCAAAACGACAAAAAACTCATGTCATGTTTGATGTCCGATTTCTATCTTAGTCAGAAATGGCTCTTTTGCTTGATTTCTGAAATATTGCAATCAATAAAGCATCAGGCAAAGGAGGTTTCTAGGAAGTTTAAAGTACACAGTATGCCTTGATGTACTCCTTTGTGGATGCTCATGTGTTGTTATTTGGTGGTTGTTATGCTCTTATAATTTTTAACTTGGTTTGAAGGAGTAGCACTGGAATTCATATTTTACGTGCTCTATTGTTGAGTATTCATTCATTAATTTTCTCTTTCAAAGTTTATTATTGATGAAACTCTTAGTGATGATGGTACCCTTAGCCGTTCTCAGAAACAAGATAATTACAAAACTAAATCACTTTGATGAAGTATAACTGAAAGATGGATTCTGACATTCTGTATAGACACTATTCATAGTTATTTTCTCCTGCTATGCTGGCATATGTATCCCTGGAGGTCAAGACTAAGAACATTTTAAGTAGAATGCCTATTTGTATGTCAGTGATTGAGTAATCTATAGTATGTTACAGGGCAATGTTCATAAGATCAAATTCTGTCAGTGGTGTGGTGGCCCAGCAAAGCATGAAATACCTGATGGAGAGGAGAAGATAAGAGCTATTTGCACTCTTTGTGGAAAAATTGCCTATCAAAATCCAAAAATGGTATGTTCATTTATTGCAGCAAATTTAGAATGTGGCTGCTGTTTGCTAAATGGCATGCTATTGCCTGAGTATAGCTGTAGTGTTTTAGCCTTTGCCTCTTCCAGTTTCTTCACGTTGATGTATGGGTATCTCGCAAATAACTAATGACTTTGCTGTGCTTTGTTATATCTCTTAAGAGAAGTCCCCCTTGGTTTTATATAGGACGGGGTTACTTTTTTTTTTATTATTATTATTATTTTTTAGAACAAAGGATGTTCTATTCCTCAGTGTATGATCTCATGATTGTTTCCTTATTTTCTACCAAGATTTTTGAAAGTAATGTAATGGATCATGGGAAGGCCTACCTTAATCTACAACTTCGAAGTGAAATGTAATTATTCTATTTCGATCATCTTTAATGGTTACTTTTGTTGTGAGTTTTATTTATTTATTAGGAATTAGGATACACACAATACTGGGTGTCCTAATTCCAATCTTTCTCCTTTTATCCGTTTATTTAATTGGTCGCAGCTGTTGGTTATTTCAAATGCTAATGTGTAAATGTGGGTGCTTTTCATGGCCTGGGTTGGTCTTATTTTTCTGTATCCTGGAGAAAGTGGTAATTAACTGGTTGAGATCCTTTTGCCTTTACCATTTTACCGAATGTTATTGTCTGACATGAACTCTAACTCATGCTAGTCAGAGTGTGGTATTGGCCTTCTTCCTTAAGCAGCCCACTTGCATTGGGGGTGGGGGTGGTATTCCTTGTGATTTTGGATGGTTACTGGAGAAATAATGATTTGAATAAATGTGCTACAGCATGTCTTCTGAATCCCTGTTCCCCTTTCTTAATGTGTACTACTTTGAATACTTAATTCTTATTTTCAATTGATACTTTTAGGTTGTCGGTTGCCTCATTGAGCATGAGAAAAAAATCCTACTTTGCAAGCGAAACATTGAACCTTCTTATGGTCTTTGGTATGTATTTACTGAATGGAATTTGGTTTAGGAAAGGATTCACATATTGTTTTTCCTCTTAATTTTCTGTTATTTATTTGGAGAGATTAATTGTGCATTGAATATAGGGTACTAGCACTTTCCTTTCTTGTCAAGTAGCTAATTTCTACCATTTCTGATGGCTAATATAGAAATTTGAGTTGACTGGGTGGCCTTAATGTAGGACTCTTCCTGCTGGTTACCTGGAAATTGGGGAGTCAGCTGCAGAAGGGGCAGTCAGGGAAACTTGGGAAGAAGCGGGGGCTGAAGCGGAAGTGGTGTCCCCTTTTGCACAACTTGACATTCCTCTTATTGGCCAAGTTAGTAGAAGCATCCTTTATTACTTCTACTTTTATTTCCTCTGCATTTACTGAAGATGTTTCTGTATCGATATTCCTGTCTCTTTTTGGAGCAGACTTACATAATCTTCTTAGCAAAGCTGAAGAAGCCCCACTTTTCACCAGGACCAGAATCATCCGAGTGCTGTCTCTTTGAATTGGACAATATACCTTTTGATTCTTTGGCATTTTCTTCAATTTTTGTTACGTTGAATTTGGTAAGAGCCTTATTTCTTTGTTTGATGAAAATAAATCTTTTTAAAATTTATTTTACAATTCTCATCAATCATTTATCTTAAATCTTAATTAATTGTATTGTATTTCTGTTGGTGCAGTACATTGAAGATGTTAAATCTGGAAAAATAAAGTTTCACTATGGTACCATTAACAAAAGGTATATGTTTTTTATTATTTTGGGTACATAAACAGCAAAATTGGGAGAAAACCTGTTTCCTGATGTTTGGTGAAGAGTAAAAGTGCAATTTTAAGTTTTACAGTTTCATTTTTTCTTGCCTAACTGTTTGGACTGGCTGTGTGAATCTTGGGATTCCTTTCTACTTTTGCAGTAAATCCTATTGTGATGTGACCTATCAAAGAGATAGAGAATTTTACCATTTTGCTCACTTCTCATTGACAATGATTTTCCTTTTGTTTTATTATTAATTTTATGAAAGCTTACCATTATTGTGTTTTGTTTCTGATATTTGCTGGCAGGCTTGGGACAGGGCCGTCTGATATTCGTGCCTTTACTCTTGACTATCATTGGCAGGCATGAGATACAGTTGATTCCTTTACCACATCTTGTCCAGTGAATGCCTGTAAGGGTAACATACTAAATAGTTGGAAGTGATAATTCTTTTAATGTTTCTTTCCTGAGAGGAATTTGCTTGTCTGGTGCTGTAACCTCCATTGGTATTTGAGGTTTTCAAGTTATAAATCACTATATTTACATGACAAAATGATATCTGGAAGGGCTGATGAGATGCCTTACATGTAGTTTCTTTTTTCTTCTGCTAGAATTTTGTTGATAATCAATGCTGGCATTCATGTCTTTTTGTTTCTAATCTGCTAAAATTTCTATATGGTAATTTATATCCAGTTTCTCTCGTCTAAAATTTTATTGAATTGATTCTTTCTTTTTGAACAATAATTACATTTTGAGCTATTTGTTTTCTCTTGTTCTGCTTTCTAGGATCTGATTTTTGAGCAGAATGCATATTGTCAGAGTCTCACACATGACTTTATGGTGTTAAGGATGAGTCAACCACCCATGTTTATGAAGTGAAAAGAACTTGGAGGAAGCAAGTGTATCTACTGAAATTGGTAATGGATTATTTTGCTAACAAAATCTGTATATAGACTTGTTTCTGCAAACATGCTTCTTGATCAAGGAATTTACTAGATTAATGATGTATGTTGCAAATATTCCATTTTCTTGTCCCTGCAAACTTGGTAGTTGTATTGTAAAGAGGAATGGTAGGAGAGATTTTGAGACTCTTAAAAGCTTGGTTTATTGTAAAGGTGATTTCAAATGCTTCGGTTGACCTGAGAAGCAACTGCCTTTAGTTTGTTCCTTTTACAGTTTTTGGAGGCTCGGGAAAGAGAACTTCGATCTAACTATACTTACTTTGTGTATAAAATACTCAATTGATTGGTTGGACAAGAGAGATTTGTAATTTCTACTGTTCAATTGTTTATTGTCTGGGATGCTACAAATTAACTTGTTTAGTTGCTTTTATGAATAAATATGAGTTGAATGGCAACCAAGATGATTCTTTCCCTGCCTGTTTTTCTGTTCGGAAATACTTCTGACTATGGCTAGATATTTTTATTGAAGTAAAAAAAAAATGGAAAAGGCTATATGTTGTGTTGATAGTAAATGGGAAATGCTTTGTATCTGTAATTAAATTTTTATTTTAATTTGCACACGAGCATTTAATTCTATCGTTGATGTATGATATCTTTGCTCAAAATGTAGGATTTGAATTTTCCTTGATCAATATTTAAACTATTTCTTTGAAGGAGATTATGGATTTGGCCTAACTAGGCATACGCTCCTGTTATCAATATTTAAACTATTTATTTCGCGTTTGAGAAGCAAATGAGGAGAGCTTTAGATAAGGGGCCGTGGTCTACAGTGGGGCTGTTGTATGATTCGCAAAGAATGGCTACCAGAATGTATGGTAAGTGAAATTTGTGTCGCAGGAATACCCATCTGGATTCAGATCCTCAATGCTCCATTAGACTTGTTAACGAGGCAAAATACCGTAACAACTGGCCAGAATATAGGGTGAGGGATGGAGGTGGAGGATCTTGGAGGGGTTACAAGTGTTAGTGCAGGCTTCTTAAGGGTTAGAGTGAGTTTGGATGTAGGGAAGCCATTACTGGACCGACGGAAAGAGGAAGGAGCGTATTTGTGCTAATCTGGAACTTGAGAAGTTGAATTTTTGCTTCGCCTGCGGAAGATTGGGGCATGTTTTCAAAAACCTTGTGTGGAAGAAGTGAAAATGGCGTCATGCGATCCTTGAGACTGAAAGTTGGGCCTCAGCTCAGGACAATTCCATTAGAGAAGGTATGTCAGGATGAGTATTAATCAGTTCAGATTGAAATAATTGAATTTGAAATTTTTCGAGTAAAGAATGGTGATGGGGTATGGATTGAGGACGAAGAGCCGATTATGGGCTGCTTTTCCAGTTTCTATAAAGATTTGTTGGGAAATAGGCAAAGGAGAGTTGTAGATGATGTTCCTTGTAGACGATAACCACTAGAAAATGAGTAGAAGCTCATTGGGGATTGTTGTAAAGGAGGTTCTTGTGATAACAAGAGGAAGCATTGCAAACAAGTAAGGGATGTATTGGAGGTGGAAAGGGGAAGATTAGAGCAGTTTTTGTAGTATTGAGTGTCGTGGTAGGTGGAAGAGAATAAGAAGAGAATAGGTGCTTTGAGTGAGAATAGGTTAGAGAGAGAAGCTTTGAGTGAGAGTTAGGTAGTTCTGAAGGTAAAAAAAAAAGTCTCCCTTTTGAATTGTGAAGGTTCTATATATGGTGTCAAAAGTAACAGTTACAAGAAAATATTTTAATACACGTAATAAATGATATTATTAAGGAGAGTGTTAATGTTAGGTAACCGTTAGTGAGAGTTAATGTCGAGTAATGGTTAGATATTTATTATGTGACTGTTGAAGTAATTATATTTAATAATACTTGTTCTCGAGTAGGAGCTAATAAAGAAAAACTGTATGTGAACAGGAGTAAGAGAAGAAGTTGTACGTGAATAGGTACAAAAGAAGAAGCTGTACGTGAATAGGTACAAAAGAAGAAGCTGTACATGAACAAGTACAAGAGAAGAAACTGTATGTGAATAGGTATAAGAGAACAAGATAAAAGTAAGAAATACTTTTACTTCAAGAAAAGGTCTAGAGAGAGGTCTTTTAACTATCTCCATATCTGAGCTACCAAGCTAAACTCTTCAGAGTATCTCAATATGAAAGTAACCTATGAACCCTGCCACGTATTCCGGATTACTTTCACTGTCATCTGTGTGAAAATGTTATTCTGTATGAAGTAGTTATTCTACTTGTATTAAAGGTTCTACATAAAGTAATGCTCTGCTTATTCTAGTTGTTCTGTGTGAAGTAGTGCTTTATTTGTAATTGTTGTTTTCATTATTCTCTATATAATGTTATGCGATAAAATAATTCTTTAGAGAATAAGTATTAATCAAAATTGACTATCTACATTTTGCTCTTTGTATAAGAATTAATTGTTAAAAATATTTCTTATGTATTGATTTAGAATGTAAAAGTTTTATTTTGTACTATAATGTATTGTACTATATCACTTTGAGTAGTAATGCATTGGGCAATATCGCCTAAGATAGTAACACCTTAGCCAATAATACTTTAGGTCTTGTGTAAGGTGTAATGTCAATATTTTTTATAATATTTGATTGATTATACAATAATATTTTTCATATAAAATAAGATTTTCAAGATACAAATGATAAAAAGAAAGTTAATCTTTTTAATAAAAACTTTAATTCTGTGTGCTTTATAAATATGAAACTACTATAAACAATTTTCTTCATTCAAATTCAAAGTAAAGCAAAACAAAATTCAGAGCAAAGTTGGTTCTTTTGAAAATCTTTTCAAGCAAGTAAGTTTTTCTTCTTCTTGTAATTTTTTGTTTAATTTTTTTTACTTGTTGCCCCTTGTATGAATTTTTTTTAAATTGAAATATGAGGAAGGAAAAAAAATTTTATGCATGAAATGATACTTCTTTTTTTTATGTATATATTCAAACAAATAAATAAATTATTTAATTTAAAAAAAAAATCACAAAGTAAAAATATTTATGTTTCGAAGGAGAACCAACTTGATAAGCCAAAGAAAGAAAAAAAAATCCCACTGGATACAGGGATTTGTTTTTATTCTTTATTACCCATAAATTATAGTTTATAACTAAAACCTAAAAGCAAAAGTACCCACGATTGGGTTTTTTTTTAATTAATTTTTTATCTTGAAGCTTGTTTTGATGTTTCTATTTGCTTTTGAAAATCACGGCTTGGAGTCACAAGCTTTTTGTTTTAAATCTATTTTTTTAAGTATAGTTTACTATTTTATCTTGATGTATAGCATTTAATAGAAAAGAGAAATATTAGAATAAAAGAAGCAAGTAAAGGCTGAAATGAAAGAAGCAAATAAAAGCTACGGCATGTCAACTTTTGATGGAGAGAGAAACGGTAGAATAAAGAAACAACTAATAAACAAGAACATAAAAGCTAGCACATGTCATCTTTTTGGTTTCTTCTTTTATTTATTAGCAGCACGAGCTGCGTGTCTCTCCCCTTTTTATTATATATATATATATATATATATAACTTGACTTTGACTTTTGTAGTGTCTTTTGTTTTAGTGCTAGCGGCATTTTTTACTTGTCCAATTGAACTTGTCGCGAGCTCTTTTAAGTAGAGCTCACAGCTCTATTAGGTGGGGCTCGCGGCACATGCCACAAGCTCCTTTAATTATTTTTAATTATTATATATATATTTTAAATATTGTATATATATATATTTAGTTTTATTCATTATTATTATTATATATATATTAATAAAAAAATTTATCATTTTGATAAATTTTGTTATTTTGTTATTGTTTTTATTATTGTTATTATTACTTATTTTAAATTGATAAATACATAAATAATAAAACTTATTACGTATGTATACTTATCTTTTTTTTTCATGATTATGTTCGTAGGCTTTCTTTTCTATCTTCTTCCATCTTTCTCTATGCCTAGAACACGTTTCCCTTTGAAGATGCATTATGGTGAGCTTGGAAGGACTACAACAAATAAAAGATCATTGCACATAAAATAAAGAATAATGATTCCGAATTAGTTGCTCTCAAGAAAATTAGAGTAGGAAAGAGTGGTGAAGTTCCCCTTGTCCTTGAAAACTAGGAATATGAGATTATTAGAGAAAGAGGAGAAGATTATTTTTGGGACGAAGTTCATGCCAGACAAGTTGACGAACATCCCTTTGAGCTTGTTGGATATGATTGGAATCGCCTATACTTAAAAGCACCTCCTCATAAAAGAAGTGGTATTCTAGGATTATCTATTCTGAAGTTCAGGTTTGAGCGTGGTGAGTTTCCTTTTTCTACTACTAAGCTAGGCTCTAATTCTCAATATGTTCATCGTTCGGATGAGAGGGTAAATAAGGTGTTAAAGAATCCTACTTATGTTAAACTTCTCTCTTCTGCTGGGATACTTGATGCTATACGTGTCACTTCCAAGCTCAATATTCGTAGAGAAAAATGATGGATGTATAGTGTGCTATTTTTGCAAGGTGG
The DNA here is from genome assembly GCF_000208745.1 of Theobroma cacao. Lineage (NCBI taxonomy): Eukaryota > Viridiplantae > Streptophyta > Magnoliopsida > Malvales > Malvaceae > Theobroma > Theobroma cacao. The sequence goes on from NC_030854.1 coordinate 28,667,766, forward strand.
ACACTTTTTCTCATACTATGATTACGGTATGGGGGGAATTTACCTTCACTCTAGAAGATGTATATCTTCTCCTGGAACTTCGTTGTATAGGAAAGCATGATTTTCACTCTATTACGCTTTCTGAAGAAGAGGTATGTATTCGAGACTTTTTCTTTGATTTACTTAAGAGTTTGAGTAAAACTTTGAAGGTTGCACGATTCTACAATTGGATAGGGTTTTTTTTACAAAAAGTTCAATGCTAAGGAAATTGAAATTGGTTCTCTTGAGTACCCAGACCATAAGCATGAGCTAGTGGCTTTAATAATCTTTGGTTGGCACGACACACACTTCCAAAGTGTCTAGATGATGGTATCTCTTTAGCAGTTGTTCCTTTAGCAATAAAAATTATTAAGGGAATACGTTTTCCTCTTACTCTGCTATATTTAGGATCACTATATAAGACGTTGACTTGTACCAACTCAAAACTATCGAGTCAGCTGGACGTTACAAAGTTTTGACTTATGTGGATGCTTCCTTCATTCAGATGTGCCTATAGGAAAGGTTTGGTACTTGTGCTCCTATGCCTAATGTATATCCTTTTACATCTTTTTCTGTGAATAACCCTTTATCCAGAACAACTATAGAGCTTGGGCATGGCATGATCGATTACCAAGGGGTAATGTTCTTGAAGTGATGGATGTTACAAAAGAATTCAATCCCAAACCTTATGTGTAGCTTATAAATGGATTTGGTGATCCTGCAATTTATTATGACCTTTACCCTCTATAATCTGAAAGAATGAGTTCACAAGGTATTAACTTTTGTGTATAGGTTCATAATTCCCAATTGCCTTCTATGATTGAGAGTTCTAGTTCTAGTGGAGATAGAGACTTTCATTCTGTCGAGGTGTATTCTCCTTATAGAGTGGCACGTCAATTTGGATTTGACCAACCAGCTGCACTTGACTTTTCTTCGTCTATCAGCTTTTCTTCTTGTGTTTCTTCATTTCTCATGGTAGGACTTCTACTCCGTTTAGATAAACTTAGAGTTGTACTATCTCAACTTTTGATAGAGTTGGTATCCATACTTCTATATGGTTTGCTTATTAGAGAGAGTGTCTTGGAGAATGGAGATCTTTTACTATGCCATTAACTAATCCCAAAGCTTATCTCTACACTCATGTAAGTAATAGTAATGTATCCTTAGGCTTGATTTCTCTTAAAAGAAAGAAAAATATAATTGAAGAAGAAGATGCTGCACCTTATGCTCTTATTCGACAAACAAAAGATAAACACACTTATCAAAAAGTAAGTTTGTCTTTTGTTTTTTTTTCTACATTTTTTTATTTCCTCATTTTATTTGTTATTGTTTTTTTTAAGGAGAATCAACTACAACAGTAGAACTTAATTCAGTTGAAAAGGAAGAAACTTCTGAATTAGAGATTGAGGAGGAATCATGTGACTCTGAACGTAGTGATGAATCTGATGATGAATCAGTTGATGTTGATAAAGATGAAGTTGAGGGTGAACGAACCCTTTTCGATGATTTCATTGATTTGGATGTTCTATTTCCAAATCATGTTCAGAGCTATACTCTGAACCAAGTATAAACATATCACTATGTTACTCCGATTGATGTTGTTCCATTTTTTTTTTTTGAAGTTAAGATTATTCTTACTTCCAAGTTATTCGAGATGAGGTTGTTCCTGACATTGAGGCTATTCCTGCTGTTGAAGTTGTCCCTGAGGCTACTCCAAATGTTGAGGTTATTCATGATGTTGGAGTTGCTACTGATGATGCTAGAGTTATTTCAATTAATCCTCGTGCTTTTTCCTCCCCAGTGCTAGAACACAGAGATGCCAGTAGTGCTTCTAGCACTCAAGTAGCACATACTGAACAAAGTGGTAAGAAAGTTGACTTTCATGGTTTTCAAGTTTCATTGGAATATGTGGCATACTTGGAGCATGTGTTCAATATAGAGGGAGAGTTTTGGAGTACCTCTTTTGTAAAGAATGTGGACGTCATTTGCTTAATGATGGAAGTGTTGGGTAGAGCTTTAGCCATTTCCCATGCTCAATTAATGAACACTTCACTAGAGGAATTGCAACAAATGTTACGAGATTTCGATGATGCTTGTAACTTTGGATTCAAGCTTGAGTGTCTCAGTGATTGTAGATCTAAAGCCAATGTTTTTCTCAACAAAGTATTCCTTTGAAAATGAGTTAAAAGACATTGCAGCGAAGATAGCTTCACTGAAAAAACGTGAAGCTAAAGTACAAGAACAATTAAGTGTATTTGCCAATAATAACTATTCTCTATGGAGTACGTAATTGGCTTGTCTTTTCCTTTTCCTTTACTCTTTTTGAAAGCTCATTTGAGTTAGTACTTCACTATTGATATATCATATTTCTTTTTCTTTTGCAATAATAATAATAATGCTATACGCTTGTTGCGTACTTATTCACATTTCATATTATTGTATGCGGCCAAAGGGTAATTCTCAACTTTTCATCAAGGAGATTAACTTTAACTTGACGTGAAGGTGATTATTTCATCCCTTTAAATAAGCAAGTATAAGAGTTGTGGCCAATTTATGAGTACTAATCTAAGGCCAAAGATGAGCGATGAAGCTTGCGGCCAATAACATAATAATATTATAGCCAAATTATGAGCGATAAAGCTAGTGGTTAAAACGTTAATGATAAATTATGATCAAAGATTGAGCAATATAGCTTTCGACCAATAATATAATATAATTGTAGCCAAGATATAAGCAATGAAGCTAGCGACTAAAGTATAAATAGTAAAACACAGTCAATATAAAAACGGTGAAGCTACGACCAGAATGCTTTTCATTACGAAGAAGTAAATCATGAATTTTGCATACAACAAAGAGTGGAGTTAGAATCTCATACATGATACTTCTTTATATATTGAAAATTGATTGGAGCAGTGATGGCGTTGTTCTTTGAATTTATCAATTTACAATATCCACTTTCATTCACCTCATGAACAATATATGATCTTTCCCATTTTGGGCTGAATTTAGAAGGTGGGGTTTTTTTTCTAATATGCTCAGCTGCGCGTAGTACCAAATCACCTTCTTCAAAATTCTTCCTCTTCACTAGCTTGTCATAAACTCTACTCAACCTCCTTTAATAGAGTGATAAATTCTTTTTTGCTCTATTTTTTGTTTCCTCTAGCGCTTCCAATTTTAACATCAGTAAATTATCATTATCAAATTCAGCGTCTAAGGCTAATCTTGTAGATGAAACTTGAATTTTCACAAGTAGTATTGCCTTTGTTCCATATACTAGTGAAAAAGGAGTTGCCTTCGTAGGTCCACGCTTAGAAGTCCTATATGCCCATAATGCTACTGGAAGTGCATAATGCCACATCTTTGGTTCTTTATGCACTATTCTATTAAGTACTTTTAATAAAGTCTTGTTAGTAGCTTCAGCTTGACCATTTCCTTTCGGGTAGTAAGGAGTAAACTTCACATGATCCACATCCCAAAGGGCAAGTAATTCCCTTACACTGGCATTAATGTATGGAGTACCATTATTTGAAAGAATACATCTAGGTATGCCAAACTTGCAAATGATGCTTTCCTTGATGAAATTTGCCATACCCGGACCAATCGTATTCTTTAAAGAAATAGCTTCCACCCATTTAGTAAAGCACTCTGTTGCTACTAATATTCAAGTATATCCTTTAGAAGGAAGATTGATAGGTCCAATCAAATTAAACGCCCAAGTATGGAATGGCCATGGAGTAATGACTCTATGAAGTTTTACAGTCGGAGCATGTATAGCATTCCCATAAATCTGACACGTATGACACTTCCTTGCATAATTCACTGCATCTGCTTCCATAGTAGGCCAATAATACCCAAAAACTAAATGCTTCTGATAAAGCTTCCTGTCACCTTCATGTTCTCTGTTAGTACTTACATGCACATCTTCCAACAATGGATTGACATCAGCTAGGGAAACACACTTCAATGGTGTTCCAGTAAATGAGAGTCTGAACAAGTCATTTCTTTTGAGGAAGAAACGTTGAGCTCTTCTTTTGAGTTGTCTTGCATCTTGAAAGTTAACTAGTAATATTCCATTTTGGAGAAAATCAATATAAGGCCTATGCTAATCTTCAGCATTTCCCACAAAATTACACTATTGTACATCTGGTGGTTTAGAACATCTAGTGCAAGCCTTTTAAAGCTATAAAGCATCTTTGGACATAGATGGCCAACAATATCCTACTCTTTGGAGTAAGCGATGTAAAGTTGGTCTTTCCTCCCCACACCATTGTTCATGGGCTATTCTCAATATTTCTTTTGCCTCTTCCTCAGAAACACATCTTGCTAGAACTCCATTACTTTCTTTGTGGTAAAGTGTACCATGAATCAAAATGTAGTGCCTCAAGTGCGGAATAACAGTAGAACTTGGATTAAATTGCTCTTCTATGATAGGTTTTCACGAATCCTCGTCTTCATAAATTGGACGTTGTAATAGCTCATTAGATGAACATGCGATAGTCCTCTTGAGTACAGCTACAGGAATACTTTTTTCTTTCTTTGGAATATGGATTTTAAAAGCCAATGTAGCAAATGCATCTATATAATGATTCGTTGTACTCAGAGTATGCTCACATTCATTGCTTGAAATTTCTCTAATAAAGACTGAACAAGAGTTCTATAAGAAGCAAGCATAAGCTCTTTCAAGGAAAACTCACCATTAGTTTGCTTTACAATAAGATTAGAATCTTGATGAATGCAAAGATTGTTTACTTCAATTGTTGCAATCGCATACAACCCCAAAACTAGTGCTTCATACTCAGCTTGATTATTTATGCATGGAAAATCTAGCTTGAAAGCCAAAGAAATAGGTTCTTTACCTAACTCTAAGGAGTTTAATTTTAAACTTGAAATCAAGGATTTCGCATCTTTACTTGATGCTTCTAAGACACAAAGACCTTTTTCCTCTAAAGAGATGTGACTTCTACTCAAATGAGAGACAGTTAATTCAGAACTTTGTATCAAGGAATTATCTTTTCTACCAGGTGGAATAGGAACTATTTCGGCACCTCCTCTAAAATTGTTTGAAGAACCATCAAAGTATAAACTCCACTCCTTTTATTCTATATTCACTGCACATACTTTTTCATGAAATTTAGCTGGAATGGCATCGGGAATAACTTCTTCAAACTGAGATGGAAAATACGCTAACAAATATGAAAGTGCTTGAGACTTGATAGCTTTTGGCTGAACAACTGATATATCAAATTCTCTCAATAAAGAAGCCACTTTGCTATTCTTCTAGATAAAGTCGGTTTAAAAAGTAAAAACTTGATGGGATTTGACTTATCACGATTATGAGCTTGTGTGCCAAAAAATAATGTCGAACTTTTTAGTTGCGTACATTAAAGCAAGATAGTACTTTGCCATAGGTGGATAGTTTAACTCATTTTCGTGTAAGCATCTACTAAGGTAGTACATAGGTTTTTCTTCTCCATCCATTTCCTATACAAGTAAGGCACCAATTGAATATGGAGTAGAAGTAAAATACAACATCATTGACTCTTCTTTGATAGACATGATCATCGTTGTAAGAGAAGTAAGAATCTTCTTAATCTTCTTAAATGCTTGTTGTTGTGGTTCACTCCATGTGAATGGAACACCTTTCTTAAGCAAGACTTGGAAAGGCATAATGATTGTTCCTAAAGCTAGAATGAATCTCCTAATATAAGAGACTTTTCCCAACAAGCTTTTGAGTTGTTTTTGATTCACCAGAGATGGCATGGATTGAATAGCCTTTATTTTTGCAAGATCAACATCTATACCTTTTCTGTGAACCACAAAACCCAAGAATTTCCCAACTGTTACTCCAAATGCACATTTTAAAGGATTCATACGGAGAATATACTTTCTACATCGTTCAAATATTCTCTTCAAGTCTTCAACATGATCAGAAGCCTTCTTGGATTTCACCACTATATCATCCATATAATCTTCCATACAGTCATGCATCATGTCATGAAAGAAACTATCATGGCACGTTGATAGGTTGCACCCATATTCTTTAATTCAAATGGCATTACAATGTAGTAGAAATTACCAAATAGAGTTTTGAAAGCTGTTTTCTCTACATCTTCTCGTGCCATCTTTATTTGATTGTATCCACTAAACACATCCATGAAGGAAAACATCTCATGACCAGCTGTAGCATCCACTAAAGTATCAATATTAGGAAGAGGAAAATCATCTTTTGGGCCTACCTTATTCAAATCTCTGAAATCTACACACACTCGAATTGTTCCATTCTTCTTTTTCATAAGAACTACATTCAGTAGCCAAGTAAGATAATGTATGGGTTTGATGAATTCAACCTTGAGGAGTTTATTAATCTCCTCCTTGACCTGGCTCTTTATCTAATGATGGAATACACAAGCATGTTGCTTCACTGGTTTACTTTGTGGAGAAATGTGTAACTCGTGAGTAATGAGATTTTCATCCAATCCAAGCATCTGCTCATAAATTCAAGCAACTAACAACTCAATTAGCACAACCCTTTGCTCACCGAAAAGACTCTTGTTTATGAAGAGTGGCTTAGTTGTCTCTCCTTCGTCCACCAAATTTATTTTTTCCAACTCATCACCTTGAGGCTTGGGTTGATTTGGGAATTGTTCCTTCGTGGGTAATGCTTCCTGTACTTTTTCCTTTTCTACTTCCACTTGAAAACATGATGGTGATGTATCCGGTGGCTTGTAAAGTTTGGGATCAGGAGAAGATGTTTCCCCAGACCCCACGTCCCATCATAAGCAATACATAATTTTTCCATCTTCACGTGCATAAAAAGTTACACCATTATATGTCTTTTCTTCATTTACTTCTCTATATGTGGAAGTGTTTCCCTTTCTTCTTTTTCCACCTTGCTTTTTCTTCTTGCCACTACTCTTTGCCCTATTCCCAACATACTCTTCCCATCACTGAAGTGGAACACTGACAGGTCTAGCAATAGTTGTTTCTCCATCTTCTGTTAGATCTTCAAAGAAAGAAACTTCTGTATAACTCACCTCATGCCGTTCAAATGGAGCTTTAATGGCTAGAATGAAAATCTCCTTCCCCTTTCAATGTCCCTTTATACATTGATGGCGTGAAGAAAAAACGATATTGTGCATGTGCAAAATTTTCTTCCAATTAGAGCATGATAAGCCATATTTGCATCAATAACATGAAAACATGTCTGATCTTGAATCGACCTCATCTTGAAGTTCACTGTCACTTACCCCAAAGTCATAATCTCCTTGTTATCAAAGGAAGTGATAGCCGTAGGACGACGTAAACTTTTCAAATCTATGTTTACAGCTTTCAAAGTGGATAGAGGTATGAGATTCATAGAGGAGCCATTATCAATGAATGTTCTCCTAATAGGATATCCATTGATAGTACTTTCTGTTTGGATGAGCCCTGCAGCCAATTGAGATTGGTTGAGGCTTGATTCCAATCATGCAATAGTATCATTCATGTTGAATGATTAGAGGTTTTTCTTCATTAATAAGAAATTAATTGTAATGAGTTATAAGTCTAATTGGATGAAGTCCATGAGATTAATATGCCTTGTAAGGAAACTGTAATGGGTTGCAGTTATGAGATTCCTATGCATCAAAGCATAATCTCAAAATATTCATGGTCAATGTATCATTGAGACTGGACATCAATGATGCTTAGAGACTGGTATATTCTATGTTCCTTACTTTAGAAGTAAGCAATCGATCTCATAGATTGAAGTATAGAGATACTTGGAACTAGAATATAGGTGCTTGCCTAGGAGAGCAAGTTCACTGAACATGACCCGCCATGAGAAGTGCATTTGGTAATACACTCTAGTGTCTTTGCAACACTTTTCATGTGTCAGTTGTGTAAATACTCCCTATACTTGAGACACCATGTTGTCTTATGTGTGGAGTGCTATGCTTTGATTTCATCCTTATGGGTGCCTAACCAAAGATGCCAAAACAAGATGCTTTTGGGTATAGTATGAAGCATATGAAGGCAAATGAGTGGTCAAGATAGGAATCGTTACCTCAAGTGTTTTAGAGGACATATCCTATCAGTTCTTGGTTAACATTAGGTTATTGAAGTCCTTGGCCAAGGCGACATGGAGATTATGAAAAAGGTTTCAAAACTCTCTATAAAGCTAATGCTATAATTGCAGGAACAAATATGGACATCAATAAGAGTAGACATTGTACCAAGCTCTTATCATCTCTGGGATATATGATGAGGGAATGAATTACATTGATAGACTATACACTGAAAGGTTGTTAAAGAACCCTTTGACTCTCCCAACAATTGGATGGCCATGATGCATTGCTAGATTCTAATCTTGGTCTATGGAATTGATTATAAACTAATTGATTGAAATTTATATTAATCAATTAAGTCATTAATCAATTCCATTGCCAACATGTTAGGAACCTAATGGGTCACACAAAATGATTGCATTTGAATCAAATTGGGAGAGTGACGATTTAAGTTAAACTTAAATTTTATGCTAGGTAATTAACTTCTATAAACTTAATTAAAAGAGTTTAATTAAATTTTTGGCATAATTATAAATAGTTATAACTATAAGGCCTTGATTGCAAAATATAATAGAAATTAATTTTGATTTTAATTTGCAAGGACTTAATTAAAAGAGTTTAATTAAGTAATAGGCACAATATTATAATGTGTTATAATATTGAGGGCTTAATTGCAAAATTGAAATTATTTTAACCTAACTATATAAGTCATCTTTTAACTATTTTCCATATGAGAGTTTTTCACAATTGAAGAAAATGTAATTTTTGTCAGAAAAAGAAAAACGTTTTCTTGCTTTGCCACCACTCCCTTTTTATGAAAGAGAAAATTGCTTATGAAGCAATTTTCAAGAAAAGTTCGGCTAAGATTGTGAAAAAGAAGAAAATGACAATTGTTGTCCTCTTTGCTAGCACAAAGTATAGTTAAAAACTCATTCCTTTGTTGAAGGTTCAAGTGCAATCGTGTGTACTACCATTAGAGGCCAAGCATTTGATTGGCTAGGGTTTTTGCTCCTTGTGGTGTTCGCGAGATTGCTTCGGAAAGTGCCATCATGATTACGAAATTACATAGCAAGGTAACTTTCTAAACAATAATTTATTTTGTGTTTTTATGTGTTAAATATCACCAAGGTGATCCATGGGTGGAGGCATGTTTTGTTGTTTAGTTATAAAGTTTTTAATTTTCTTTTTGCTGCGTATTTTGAGCATGCCATCTATAGCCAAACCCATCACTTTTCACATAGAAGGTTTATTATGATAAGGATAAGGTGTACACAAGTTTGCCTCTGTAAACATAATAACATTCTGATACGCACCAACCATCTTTCCCATAATCCGTCTTACTAGGTTACACTCTTCATACTGTTCTCCAGCTATTTGAACTAGTGATATAGCTGTTTCTTTCCTTGTTTCTTTTGAAAACCCAAGTTGGTCAAAGAAATGCTTGAAACTAGGTGTATTCATAAGTGAATTAGCAATCGAAGAAGTAACCATAGTAACTTCACTGGTATCATTGAGCTGGGTGTTAGAAGAAGAAGGGTCATCATGGTGATCATGAATTATTGCACTTACTTGCCCCTAGGATTTATGAATAGGAAGAGGGTTATTCTGGACTTTGTTATTTCCAATCAATACTTCTTCTGCTTGCATTCTTCAATGGAACATTCTCTGAAGGTTTCTGTGTTCAGAAAGTGGATGACCAATTGTTCGATGATAATCACAGTATCTTAGATTCGCTTTCTCCTTTGCTATTGGTGGTCGTGGAGTGTAAGGTAAGTTTATCTGTCCATCCCTGACCCATTCGTGGAGGAGAGCTCTCACTCTATTTAAAGGTACTGAGAATGGTGGAGAAGAGTCATTCTCCTCATCTAGCCTTCTCCTTGGGACACCTTTTCTAGGGTGTAAATTTGTTCGGATTGGACCTTTTCTTTCTCTATCTTCTCCTTATATATCATTCACCATTGGGGTATTCCTTCTACCAAAACGAGTGAGTCTTTTCTATCTAAGAACTATATTATTGGTCTTTCGTGCAACTTCTACAAATATAGCAAAGGTTGGAAAAGGTAGATTTTCCAAGTGTAACCTGTATTCATCAAACATCCCCTGAATGCACACTTTTACCAGCTCTTTCTCATCATGAGATTCTTGTATGTCCAGCACCCTTTCTAAAACGTTGGATGTACTCCATTAGATCCTCCTTAGACTTTTGAAACTCTTTTCCAAGATCAATGAGAGTAACCTTCTCTTGAGTAAAGAAAAACTTTTCCCCAAACATCCTACACATCTGATTCCAAGATTGAATAGAACCAGGATTGAGATTAACATACCATGTATAGGCCTTCTCAATGAGAGACTTGGAGAACTCCTTCAACTTCAGATCATTATCCAATCCAACAACTCCAAGAGTCTCCATAAATTTCATGACATGTTTCCCTACCTTAAATCTTACTTTATCGAGAAAGATCAAGAGATATCTCTTTTTTAATATATTCATTTTCTCACTTTATAAATGATAAATTATGAAAATTTATTTAGAATTTGAAAGTGTTGTAACAAATGTTACAATATGTAAATCCGAGAATCTGACTGTTTGCTAAATAAAAGACTTAATTAAATATTTCTTAATAAAATTCTAAACTTAACTTATGTTATATTAAAATTGTAATATCCGGTTTACAAAATAAAATTAAGATTTCGGAATGTAATAATGTGCTAGAAGATATTAGTACCCCGCATGCTTGTTCAAAGAATAGTACTAACTATTATTTTGGCCTTGATTAATTCACTCAACTATTATCTTAACTCGATCCAATATCTATTAAATTTAAGTCCACGAGTTAAGGCACACTAATTTAATGTGCTTTAATGCCCTCAATTAGAGATGTTCGTCAGTTGCTTCAAGCAGAACCAATCAGACCAACTTTTCTAAACCTAAGCCCTAACTCAATCCTACTCTATTCATTACCATAATATTTTAATATTAAATATTTTGATATCAATGTTTTAAATCTATTTTTAAAATTAAATATAAGTAAAAATACATTCTATTTCAAATTGACTATCCATCTTCTTATTTTAAAATATTTCAAAAAATATTCACTTTTTTAAAATTACTATTATTGAAATACTAGTTTTTAGTTAAACTCACTAATTTTTATGTCACTTCAAAATAAAATTTGTAAAATAAAAAGAAAATACTCAACATTAAGAACTTTATACCATTTGCAAAATGAACGTTGAATTTGTAATGGAGAAAATACCATTCAGTAATATATAATAATATTACCTTTTTTTTTCAAACAAAAATAATATTACCTTTGGTGCAAGTCAGGCTGAGCTCAAGGAGCCTGACCATTTAGTTCAAGTTCAAGCCCATATCAATCGGCTGAAACACAGGATAAGCCCAGAGTCTTTGCATAACTTGGATGGCTGATCTACCCTTCACTATTATTCTATCTTCAGAAGTTTTTCCAACCAAATTATTGAGGGAAAGTCACAGAAATCAGAAACAACATCTAATGTACCTCAATCACTATAGATTCTCATAAATAAGATAAAAAATAAACACATTTTAATTTATTTCAACACCTTCATATATATTGATCCATTTCGCCTTCAAAAAATAAAACACTATTCCATTTTTGTTCATCCAAGAAAAAGTAAAGTAAACATGTGGCAAGATCAATGCAACTTTACTTGAATGTTGATCAAAGAAATAGACTTAATTCAAGATCTTGAATGAAGAAGCTTTAGTTATTTAGGTCATCCCCAGGCACCCTTTGTTGAAATGAAATATTTGAAACTTCTTGCCTCTGGATCTTAAAAAATTTTATTACACACTTCAGACTTTGGCCCCTTCGATGTCTTTCCGGTGTTGGGGGAGCCGGGAAGCACCTGAAAAGAAAACAGGGGAGTCAAGATCTGGGTTGAGAGGGTAGCTTAAAAAAGGAATCTCCACATATACAAAAACACAAACAAGAACTCATGGCTAACGTCTGAGGGTAAAAACAACTTAAGAAGAAACTACTCTTTTGATGTGTTAGGGTTAATTAGAGTAGAAAAGCAAACATCTGACAAGCAACACCTTTTCTGGAGTTTCAGACAAAAGCCTGTTAGCCTTGCTGTTTCGATCTCATGAGATTTTACAAGATTGACATACTGCATCCTGTTTTAATCAAAGATCAAAAGAAGAAATTTCAACATGAAGTTCGTTTCAGTTAGGCAGTTTATTCCCGGAGGTGATGCACCAACTGTCAACTAACTCAAACCTCAAAATACAAAATGGAAGCTAGAAAAATTAGATGACTATACTGAAGGCAACTGCAGACACTTAATGTAGTTATGAACAGATGATTAAAATTGAAATTCTTGCTCTTTTTTTTCTCAAATCTGCACATCATCGCAGTATATAGTCCATTTGTGACATGAAAGCATTATTGGACATTCAATAAACTTTATGGTTCAGTTTGGTAGAGAGGATGAAGAGGAAAGAAAACTTTTGATCTAAGGGCTGAGTTACAAAATAGTAAATGTGGTATGAAACCTAACCATTAGATTAACAAACAAAAAAATTCCTTCCTCCCTACCGAAGTAAAGCCAAATGAGACTGCCTCCAACTGACTCATTATTAACAGAGCCCAGCTCCATCACTTAGGTGTCCACACACATATAACACAACTGGCGAAAAAAGACAAGCAGAACCACTGAAATTTCAGCTGCAATGGAAAATATATTGGAAGAATAGCAACTGATACAAAATGCCTGTCTGTCTGTCTAACTGATATAGGCAACTTTCACGATTAACAAGGTTATCATCCCAAAAGCTTTAGAACAACTATCCCACTTCTTTGTCCCCAGTCACCATCAGTCAGTCAAGCCTATCCAATAAGACATGCAGAAATCAGGCATTTAACAATAGACACCGTCCACAAGAGCTAACAAAAACAGATTCACGGGCTATGGCACTGATGTCCTTCACCTAATCATTCCAAATACAGCTATATCGCTGCACTGACACAATCGATTCTGCTACAACATACGAATCATTACTCAATCTGCTCCTTTCGAATCCTAAATATAGTAGAAACTACTGAACATCAAATTACCTCAGACTCAACAAAATAAAAACAAAAACTAAGGATACATTAAACCCAGAAAAACCAAACCTTTGTCGCTTTCTGCATTTCATGAACCTTTAATGGAATCAACAAAACCACTGCTGAGAAGCCTCTCTACATACTTGCCAAGAATATCCACCTCCAAATTCACCTTTTGCCCAACTTCCTTTAAAGGAATCACCACTTTCTGTTGAGTATAAGCTACTAACATAAAATTGAAACAAAGTTCCTCTTCAAACACATCCACCACAGTCAAACTAGTTCCATCCACAGCTATGAACCCTTTGGGCACCACATATTTCAACAAACTCTTATCAACCTTAACCTTAATCCACAAGGAGTCCCCCTCCACCTCCTTCCCCACTATCTCCCCCGTCCCGTCCACATGTCCCTGCACGAAATGGCCCCCCATCCGGCCCGTGGGCTGTATAGCCCGCTCCAAATTCACCAATGACCCGGATTCCAATTCACTCAATGAAGTTTTCCTCAGGGTTTCAGGGGCCAACCCAACCATGAATTCTCCCAAACGAGTATCGAAATCCGTTACTGTTAGGCAAGTTCCGTTAACGGCAATGCTGTCACCAAGCTTGACATCTTCTACTATGGTTTTGGCGCGTATTTTGAGATCGAATCCGCCATGATCGGCCATACCCAGTTGCTTGATTTCACCCATTTCTTCGACGATGCCGGTGAAGAGGGAGCGGATCGTGGTGCTTTGGAAACATTGAGTTTTGGGTCTTAAATTGGATGGTTGATAGAAAAGAGAAAGAGAAGAGGGTTTTGAAATGGGGTTGAGTTTGAGGTGGGGTTTCAATGATGGAGTTCTGAGGAGGTTGAAGATTATTGGGTTTCTAGGAGAGGCTTTGGGGATTGTGGAGAAGGAATTCATAGATGTGGAAAGCGCCATATTTTTTGCCTCTTGTTGCTTCTCTGCTCTGTTCGTTGGTCAAGAAACAAGAAAAGAAAAGTAAAAGCGGGCTCACTTTGTCCGGATTCCAAAGTGGTCAAAACCTTAACCCGCTGTCGGAGTAGCTGTTTACACAGATTAATTTCAGTCTACGGGAGAAACCCCCGATTGCCTATTTGCATTAAAATATCCCATGAAAAATGAATGATTTTTTTTTCTTGTGAATAAAAATGAATTGAGTTGCTAATAAAAATAATAAAAATATACAGTGATAAAGGATCGCCTTGTCGGACACCCCTTGAAGGGAAAAAATTCTAAAAAAAAACCATTCCACAATATCTACGAACTACAGCTCCTCTAACTACAACTATCAAACCAATAATTTGTTCAAGAACATTAGCATATGGTAGTGTGTCATGTACGAATTCCCATCTCAGTCTATCATATGCCTTCTCCAGATCTATCTTTATCATCATCCATCAAGTCCTTCCCTACTTTTTTCTAAATAAGTGAATGACTTCTTGTGTGATTATAATATTATCAATAATTTGTCTTCTTGAGATAAAACTGGCTTGAGTCTCTGTTATCAACTGACTCATATAAGGTTTTAATTGATTGGTAATAACTTTCATCAAAACTTTAAAGGCCACCAGTCATAGATTTATTGGTCGAAAATGGGAAATGAACTTTGGGGATTTTACTTTGGAAATTAATGTAATTACCGACTTACAAAGTTTGGGTTCCACCTCTGCTCCTTCAAATACCTCTCTCACAAATCTTATGAGATCTTTGCCTACAATACTCCACTAAGATTGGAAAAAGAAAGTAGGAAAGTGTTAGGATAGTATTGAATTGTGATTTAATTAGGATAGTTTAATTCTAATTAAATTATATACCTTATAAATAGTCTTTAAATCTAGTTAAACTAGAATAACAATTCTTAATTCTATTAGGAGAAGATTCCTAATTATATTAGGATAATGTTATTGTATTTGGCACTATAAAAGGACCCTATGGGTTAAAGAATTATAATCACCTAGATTTAGAGAGAATGATTTAGGTATATGTGGGATAAGGGTTATGAGTTTAAGACTGGTTCTTGTAATCTCCTTATTTTTCTTTTAGTGAATTTTTCTCTGTTGTTGTGCTCGTGGACGTAGGTCATAAAGAGACCGAACCACGTAAATTCTTGTGTTCTTGTGGGTGTGCTTGATTTTTTTCTTTCTTTCTTTATTCTATTGATTGGGTTAGATCTTGGGCAATTCTTTAGAGACAATTTCGCAATTTCCCTACAAACTGGTATCAGAGCTTCAAGATCTTGAGTCAATCTGAATCTCGCTATGGCAACTTTGTCGACCAAGTATGAGATTGAAAATTTTAATGGAAGAAACGATTTCAGCCTGTGGAGTGTTAAGATACGCGCATTGCTAGTGCAAAAAGGACTGTTGAAGGCACTAAAGGGGAAAAGAGCATCTTCCCTCGAATTTATCTGATAGTGAGAAAGATGACCTTATGGAAAAAGCACATAGTGCTATTCTCCTTGCTTTGTCTGATGAGGTGCTAAGAGAAGTCACGGATGAAGAATCTGCTGCTGCAGTGTGGTTTAAACTCGAAAGTATTTATATGACCAAGTCCTTGACGAATCGGCTTTATATGAAGCAACGATTGTATACTCTCAAAATGAGTGAAGGTACGTCCGTTAATACCCAAATTGATGAATTTAATAGAGTTATTCTTGATTTAAAGAATATCGATGTTAAAATTGAGGATGAAGACTTAGCCCTAATTCTTTTATGTTCTTTGCCTCCATCGTATGAAAATTTCGTGGATACTATGCTTTACGGCCGAGACACTCTCACTTTCGAGGATGTAAGGGCATCTTTAAATTCCAAGGAATTAAAGAAGAAAGTTGGTGGTATTCGGAATGAAAATCAAGCAGAAGGTTTGGTTGTAAATAGAGGTAGAGGTAAAGAGAAAGGCTTAGACAGAAAAGGTAAATCTAGAGCAAAAGGGAAAACTTGCTGGAATTGTGGTCAGAAAGGGCATTTTCGTCAAGACTGTATCAAATTCAAGGATGATGAAAAGTTTAATAAGTCTGAGAATACTGCAAACGTGGTTGGAGATGACTTTGATACTTTTGAGGAAACTGATAATGTTCTTGCAATTACTAATTGTAACCTGATGGATACATGGATCTTGGATTCGGCTTGTTGCTTTCATATATGTCCTAGGCGTGATTGGTTTACAACTTATCAATCTGTTAATATGGGCACTGTACAATTAGGAGATGATTTCTCTCTCTCAGTTGTTGGAATTGGCACAATTAGAATCAAGATGTTTGATGGTATGGTAAGAACACTTGAGGTAAAACATGTCCCTGACATGAAAAAGAATTTAATATCCTTGAGTTTGTTAGATAAGAAGGGCTACAAATATAGTGGCCAAGATGGTGTCTTGAATGTATCTAAAGGAGCCTTAACTATCATGAAGGGCAAGTTATCCGGTGACCTTTATTGTCTAGTGGGAAACACGGTCATTGAAACTGTTTCTGTGGTCTCATCTAATGATCCTGAAGATGATGTAACACGTTTATGGAATATGAGATTTGGTCATATGAGCGAGAGAGGGATTAGAAAACTAAGTAAGCATAGTTTGCTGTGTGGTCAAAAGAGTGGAAAGCTAGATTTCTGTGAGCAACATAGAGTGAAATTTAGCACTAAAACTCATCAAACCAGGGGTACAGTAAACTACATCTATTTAGATTTGTGGGATCCTTCTCCGGTGGTATCAAAAGGTGGATCATTATACATGTGGATCTTTATTGATGATTTTTCAAGAAAGGTGTGGACGTATCTTCTAAAGGCTATGAGTGAAGTGTTAACCACCTTTTTGCATTGGAAGGTATTGATCGAGAAGCAGACTAAGAAAAGGATCGAGAGCTTTCGAACAAACAAAGGTTTGAAATTTTGCAAATGTGAGTTTGGTCTATTCTACAAGAATGAGAAAATCGTTAGACATCGCACTGTCGACAAAACACCATATCAAAACGATATTGTAGAATTGATGAAGAAAACACTTTTGGAGAGAGCAAAATACGTGTTCTCAAATGTTGGCCTAACCAAAGTATTTTGGACAGAAGCTATCAACAAGGCTTGTTACTTGGTAAATCGGTCTCCATCAACTGCAATTGAATTTAAGACTCCCAAGGAAGTTTGGTCTGGTAAGCCTGCTGATTATTTTATATTGAGAGTATTTGGTTGTCCTGTTCATGTTCATGTGAGTGATGGTAAACTTGAGTTGAGGGCGACAGAGTGCATATTCCTAGGCTATGCATATGGGGTGAAGGGTTATTGGTTGTGGTGTACTGATTGTAAGTTCCCCAAGTTTATGGTGAGTCGGGATGTTACCTTTGACAAGTCTGCATTACTTTGTGGGATAAAGTCTAGAATTGCAAACACATCAGACCAAGAAGTTGGCAAGCAGGTGGAGCTTGAAATCAATGCTCTTGTGACAGTGCGAGATGATAGTGAAATCCAGAAAGAATTGCAAGAGGTACAAGAATTGGTATCTCAACGAAGCATTACTTGTATTGATGGTGATTTTGATTCTTATGTTTTATTTGTGGAAGTAGAGATTGAAGAGCCTTACTTTTATCATGAGAAAATTATATATGTCGAGTCTTCTAAGAAGATTGAGTCTCTACACTGGGATCAAACATGGGAGCTTGTGAAAACACCTAAAGTTACTATTGAAGTTGGCTTAGTGTGTGAAGGAGGTGCAAACATTAGTCGTAATGTGGTTGGCTTCTCCAAATCAGATTTTGCTGGTGATCTAGATAGTAGAAGATCTCAAACGGGGTATGTGTTCACTCTCTCAGGATCTGCAATCAGTTGGAAAGCAGTTCTTCAATCAACCTTTGCTTTGTCTACAACTGAAGCTGAATATATGGCTGTGACCGAGGCAGTGAAGGAGGCTTTGTGGCTTAAAGGCTTGGTTAGTGATCTTGGTTTTGAACAAACACAAACAGTTGTGGTTTGTGATAGTCAAAGTGCTATACATTTGACTAAAAATCAGATGTTTCATGAGAGAACCAAACACATCCAAGTCAAGTGTAACTTCGTTCGAGAGATTATTTCTAAAGGTGGGATTGTAGTAAAGAAAATAGCTACAGATGAAAATCCGGCAGATATACTAACTAAGTCAGTTTCTGGGATAAAGTTAAAGCATTGCTTGGACTTGATCGATGTTCATAGTGCTTGAGGCCCTTTGGGGCATTGGTGGTGACGAGAGAGATTGGTTTGTAAGTGGAGCTTGGTGAATTCAAGCCTAAGGTGGAGATTTGTTAGGATAGTCTTGAATTGTGATTTAATTAGGATTGTTTAATTCTAATTAAATTAGTATACCTTATAAAATAGTCTTTAAATCTAGTTAAACTAGAATAACAATTCCTAATTCTATTAGGAGAAGATTTCTAATTATATTAGGATAAGGTTATTGTATTTGGCACTATAAAAGGACCCTATGGGTTAAAGAATTATAATCACCTAGATTTAGAGAGAATGATTTAGGTGTACGTGGGATAAAGGTTATAAGTTTGATACTGTTCTTGTAATTTCTTGATTTTTCTCTTAGTGGATTTTTCTCTGTTGCTGTGCCCGTGGACGTAGGTCATAAAGAGACCGAACCACGTAAATTCTTGTGTTCCTGTGGGTGTGCTTGATTTCTTTCTTTCTTTATTCTATTGGTTGGGTTAGATCTTGGGCAATTTTTTAGAGACAATTCCGCAATTTCCCTACAGAAAGCCATCTTTACCAGGTGCTTTAAGGGGCGTCATCTCAAAAAGAGCATCTTGCACTTCATGATCATCAACTAGTCTAACTAAACTTCCGAGAGAAATATTATCCAGTTGAGGAAATGCCCTGTGTATGGGAAATAATGGGAAAACGTTACCTTCCTTAGAGTATAAATTTTTGAAAAAACCGACTGCTTGAGTCTTTAATGCCTCTTGATCATCACAGATACCTCTCCTATTCAATGCCCGAATATGAAAATAATTTGTATTGCAATTCACCAAACTTTAACCAGTCTGATTTAGCTTTCTACATCCACAAAATCTCCTCTTGCCTCGATATCGTCTCATATTCCAATTATAGCTCAAATTCCAAATCTCTAAGGAATTTGGAATGTTTAGATTCAAGAGATCATTCAAACCCCCCCCAAGCCTTGCAAAAATTCATTTTTTCTTGAAGACGATGTTACCAAATATCGATTTATTCCATTCCTGGTCTTTAATTGCAAAGTTCCACATAGTCAATTGAATTCCATTCGAACCATCCCATGAGTTACTTACAAAAGATTTACAATCCCCATGAGTTAACCAAGCTACTTGAAATCGAAAGAAGCCATCCCCATGATTTAAAACTCTATCCTTTCAACAAATTAGTAATGGTCTATGATCAAAGCAGAACCTTGGCAAGTATTGAGTAGACGCTTGCAGAAACAACAAACACCATTACAGGTTATAGATGACTGTCTAATCTTTCAGCGACTAAACCTTGTCTCCAAATGAACTTTCGACCCTGAAAATCAACATCAGGGAAACCCACATCATTCATAAAATGTTGAAAAAAAACACAAGGTTGGCTACCTCTCGAATATCCCTTAACTTTTTCATGAGAGAATAAAAAAGCATTGAAATCTCCTGCTAGTAACTAAGGACCATCGATGATATATGCGGAAGTCGTCAATTCCTCCCATAACTAACGTCTGAGACTCGATATTCGATGATCATAAACAACCAAGAAACACCAAGAGACATTCGGCAAAATTTCCACTGACATATGAATACACATGGTTTTTAATGATAGAAGTTTACACCTCGTTCTTCCGCATAACCCAAATTCCTCCCGAAAAGCCTGCTGCCTCCATTTGATGTGATCTATCAAGCCCCATTTTATCAGTTATTTTGTCCGTTGAAGCCTCATTGATGCATGGCTCTAGTAAAATAAGAACATTGACTGCATGATGCTTTACTAAATCTTGCATCACCTGGGTGGACCTCTAATCATTTGCCCTCTGGCAGTTCCACACAAATATTCAAACAAACATTAAACACAAATATAAAAAATAGCTTACTGGCTAGCTCGACTATCATCAACCAACATTGATGCGTCATTTGACACAACATCCACTACATTATTATCTACTATCGTTCTTGGTTTTACCTCAAAGCTCATAGGGCATGAAATTTCTTCACCAAATAAAGTAGTAATTTGTCTATGTCGATCACTAGAAGCTGAAGATTTTCCCTTCGCCTTTTTCTTCAAGGAACACTTTGACCGAATTCTTTCTGTCTGGGGGTTTATCCCACTTACCATGAATTAACACACCCTCATCCTTTCAATGGATACATTCGAAGTGTCGTTTTGTAATGAAGCTCTAGACTTTAAATCTTTATTCGAACACTTCACCATTTAAAGTTTAGAGGGATCAAGTGTGGCTGCTAGCTGTAGATTACCCTCGTTCTCAACATTCTGATTAGAGTTCTCCCAATGCAATGTACTGCTCGGTCCCGCTTCTATGATAGCTTTCTCATTAGTACGGATGGGGTTCCTTTCAATAACGGAATCAAGATTTCGTATTGGGAAAATAAAATTAATATTTATAAAATAATTATATTAAAAATTCAATATTTATAAAGATAAAATTTTAAAAAAATAAAAATATATTATAAAAATTTAAATTTTTTTGAGAGACGGGAGCTCTTACTACTTCAAAATGTAGATCTGCCACCAAACCTAGGCGATTTCAACGTAGGCATTGAGCTAGAAATTTGAATGCACTGCCCCAAACCCTTTATACATTCAACTTTAACAATGTATTTTTTTAGGTAATATAATTACACTATGTTCAATGTATCCTCTTAATTAATTAAGAAAAACGGCTTTACGATTAGAACTTGATATTTTAATTTAAAAGTTTTTTTTAAAAAAATCAGATTTTATGGGACGAAAAAGAGATTTTTTTGTATATAATTCAAAATTATATGTATAAAAAAAATACATCTTCAATTAAAATTAATATCACTTAGTAACAACAATAAGGGAATAGGCAACAATCAAAGTACATATACAAGTTGATTTTCTTGATAAGAATAAAAGTTAAGGTTTAAATCTCTTTTTCTTTCCGTAGGCGTTTTATAGCAAATGAATAATTTAAACCTAACTCTCTCGAACAAGATGATACGTGCACTTTATCATCAAACACCACCAAACTCCTAATTATATGTTGTGTACAGTTGGTACTAATTTCATGAGCAATTAAAATATGTCATAAACACTGTTTATTACTATTAACGTACTCATTAGTCTTTTAATATCTTTTCTTAAGTTATTTGAATTTTCTTATCACAAACCTCGAGTGAATTAGATTAGATACTAGTAAAGAAGTAAGGATAGTTACTTAACCAAAGACGGATTAATTTAATTGGTTAGTTCATTCACTTTGGCAATAAAAACACATTGGCTTCTTAGATAGACAAAGCTACTCTCCAATGATATTTTTCTTCTTTCAACAGTCATATCCATTTTTTTCTAAATTTGCATAATCAAGATTTTTTATTATTGATAGATTTTTTTTTAATGTTAGGTGATTTACAAAAGTCTTGGAAATTTGAATTTTAAATAAGAGATTTGAACTTAAGTTTAATATAAAAATTGTATAATAAGAGCAGATATAATATATTTTGAGTAAAATACCTTGATCTCTATAAATTTTAATTGAAATTACATGTTTATTAATTTTTAAAATGAATACCCCGTTTCAAAAAGTTATTTTTTTCTGAATACGTATTTTCAGTCGTTGGTTAACTGTTAATATTTTCGTTAAGTTATTGACATAATAAGAGTAAAAAGATAATTTATCCTTATTAATTTTTATAATTATAATTATATAATTTTATTATTTTTTATTAATTAAAAAAAAAGGCTTCTCATTGGGGAGCACTCGTTGCTTCCCTTGGGGAGCTCGATCAGGGCTCCTTAAGTGAGCGGCGGGTTCCCCAAGGGGAGCCCGATTTGGGAGCCTGGGCTCCCTAAGGGAGCGGGGAAGCCCCAAATCTAGCTCTCCAAGGGAAGCACCGGTGCTTCCCTTATAAGGGGAGCATAGATAGGTGTTTTTTATTTTTTAAAAATATAAAAATAATTTTTTAAATTAATAAAAAAAGAAAAAATATTTTAATATTTTATTATTTTTATTAACAGTATTTGTAGATTTAAGATAAATTGTGTATTTTAAAAATTAATAAATTTTTATATAATTTCAATTAAAACTTAAAAAGATCAATATAATTTTTATGATTGATAGTTCCAAGTTAACTTCCCAATTGCGTCCGTTTAATTGCCGCTACGTTACAAACTTGCAAGGCTGCCAACAGGTGAAGGTGTACAGAAATTAATCATAAGCTAGATGTGGTCCGTCATTTGATCATCATATTAAAGATCAGAGGATAAAAACCCTTCTAATGGTCCCAAGTCCCAACATAAAAACCTGGGACCAACATAAACTTAGGTTAGGCACCCCAGGTATAGTTACACGCTATTAAAAACTCCCTCCGTTACTTGACCGACTCCTAAGTCCTCAAGTCTTCTTTTGAACAAAAACAGGGACTTTTTTCTTTCATTTTTCTACAATCACAAAACCCTCAATTGCCCAAAATTTTCCATGCTTTTAAAATCTCAAATTCCCATTTAAAGGGAGAAAACTCCGTTTTTAACAAAAAAAATCCTTTCTTTTTACTTATTTCCGTTTTTAAATCATTCAAATTTCGCATTGTAATATGTAATTCAAAATCCAATGGCGCCTAATTTCTTCTCATTTAAAGATCCATCGTCAATTAATCAGGGTTGTTGAAGCAAAATATAGTTTGTTTTTGTGTTTTGTAATTATGGAGAGAGAGAAATCATTCAAATACTACTCTCAAGAGCCCGATTCACCTCATACGTGGAACGCCGATTTCGGATTCACCAACGCAAGCGATCGGCGTTACGCGTTTTCGCGGCAGTCGTCGTTTCACCAATCGCAGAAAGATCCTCAAACGCCGAGGATTTCGAACTTCTCCAACGATTCAATGAAGCCTTTTCTATCGAGGACTGCTTCAAGCATCGACATACCCCCAGGGTTTTACTCTTTTGACGAAGTAAAAGAAGGGCTTTTGGAAGCTAAAAGATCGGCGGTGGCGGAGAAATTATCGGTTTTGGATTCGTTTTTGTGGATTTTTCGGGTTATAAGAACCGGTAACCGGCAAATGAAGAGGTTGCTAATTATGATTTCACTTAATGTGGCGTATTCTACTGCTGAGTTTGCGATTGGGCTCTTTACGGGCCGTATTGGTGAGTCTCTAATCTATTTTATGTTCGGTTTTCGAATTGTTATGCATTAATCTGCTTAGCTTTTTTTAAAAAAATTATTGTTGTTATTATTATAGTGATGATTGTAGTTTTAGCAATTCGTAATTAACTTTGGTATTTGTTTGTATAGGATTGAGGAGAGAATCATTTCTGGATGTATATGTTTGAAAGAATTTTGGTGGAATTTTTGTAAATATAAGTGAACATATCAAAATTAGTCTATAAAGTTGACTTGCTATTTCTATGTAATAACACAAGTTGCTTGCAAATTATCTGCTTTTGTCATTCTCACTTATGATTGTTGTTTGTAGTTCTGATATTTTTGCAATTGAACTAGGCCATTACTTTGATTCAAGTTTTTGTTTTATTTTAAATTTTGTGATTGAGTGTATGCTTAATGCTCGTATTTGCAGTGGTATTCCTGACAATTTGTAACCCTATTTATCAATACTCAATTTTTTTTTTGAACAATTTATACAGCTTTGAATTTTGATGTCGTTTTGATTTTTTAGAGAAGGGGAAAGGGTCACTTGAGAATATCACCTTGGGTTAAATTAAATTCCTTCTTGCTTTTAGTTTAGGATTCCTGTTTTTATAGTTAAAATTTACTCTGTTTTTTTTTATGTTGCTGTGCTGGTCTTTTCAGGTTTGGTATCTGATGCATTTCATTTGACGTTTGGCTGTGGGCTCTTGACATTTTCATTGTTTGCAATGGCTACTTCTCGAAGAAAGCCCGATCATGTTTATACTTACGGGTGAGATCATACAACAATTACCTGCATGAGATAAAGTTGGTATAATTTTGTTGTTACTACTTGGAGTGTCGAGTTGATTACTTTTTTTCCAGTCAGTTTTTACTTTTCTTGGTACTATTTTAACTTTAATTATTTGCCAACATATTTACATGAAATTTTGCCTCCGCTTGAGTTTATTTATTTTATCTAGAACATGATAACCTTGAATAAATACACTTAAACATGCACGCATATGCACCTGCCCTGCAGATTCATTTGCTGTTTTACAGTTGTGCTATTGTTTTCCATTGTTCCCTTAGTTATTTTGTGGCAAAAGGCATAGTTTAATTGGTAGCCATTATCTCTCCTCTAAAAAGGAGGTCTCAAATGCAGATCCTCCCTCTCCCAAATCAATTGTGCAATGACAAAGAAATTTTTTCTTTTTTAAGTTATTTTTTGGAAACTGGATGTATTGTTGTACATAATTGAGCCCTAATAGTTGTAATTTTTTCATCATCAGGTACCAAAGACTAGAAGTATTGTCTGCTTTCACCAATGCTGTAAGTACATGGATTTTTAACATTCTTTCTGTCAAAATGTCGTGTTTCAGTTGTAGTCTCTCAATTTGTCCAATGCTCATGTTATAGTTTCATTTTAATGAAGTTTGAAGTACAATGGACTGAGGACAAGGATGAGAAAAATTGTCCCTTAAAATTCAGCTGCTGAACATACTAGAGTTAGTCATGTTGGAAGAGACTTCTGATGGATTTCTGTGGCATTTAAATTTCGAAGTTTGAAATGCTAGGAGGACTAGAAATTTGTTGCTTTTATTTTAGATAATCCGTATAAAAGCTAGATAATATGTACTGTATTTTACTCAAAGCTTCACAGTTTAAAATGCCTGTAGATATAAAATATGGTCATTGCAGAATGCCCAAGAAGTAGCTCTTGCTAGACGAACAATTTGCATGTGAATCATATTGGATGAATATATCATGAAAATATATAGAAAAATTGTTATCTGTTTAGTCAAAAATAATACTAATGTTTTTGTATTTATCAATGAAATGTGAAATAGGTCAAATTTTTTGCAAAATGTTGCAAAATTGTTACTGTAGTACAAAGTTTTATGTCAATCAATGCTTTTAATAATGCTTCATGCGCTCAATATATTTAAATATCTTCAATACAAAAAGTGAAAAAATAAAAAAGAACGAATCATGTAATATTAAGAATCAATATGTGCAAAATTGGGAAACTACATGTAATGATAACTCATAATAAAAAAATGTATAGGAAATGATATATTTAATGAAAATAAAAGTGAAAAGAATAAATTGGATATATATATATATATAGATATATGTATGTATGTATGTATGTATGTATGTTACAGCTCTATTTCTTTTTTCCTCTTTTTGGGTTTAGATGTATTTTGTGGTTGTGTAGAAGTTAACTGTAATGATTTGCTATTTGAAAGTGTATAGACTTTCCTCTATCTCGGGGTTTAGTTCTACTGATTAATGCCAACTGTTCATTGACTATGATGATAAGGGAATAGAAAATCCTTGAAAGAATTTGTAAGGGATGCCAATTTTGTCTTAAAAAGTAATTGTTGGCTTGCTTTTTGTTTTTTATGATAAGGAAATAAAAAATCAATGAAAGAAATTGTAAGAATGCTAATTATGTCTTTAAAAGTAATTGCTGGCTTGCTTTGTTTTGTTTATCTGCTATCAAGTTTATGCAGATCTCATAATGTATTTGTGTTTTGTGTTCTCTTATGCTTTACATGTACTTCTAGTTCTTTGAAATATTTCAGCAATTTTATTATAAGTACATAAGATGGGTTAACATCTTGATATTCTTCATTCTGCTGCTTGTTTAGACAGCTGTTTCTATTGTTCATGTCATTCTCCTTAGCTGTGGAAGCACTTCATGCTTTCATCCAAGATGAATCAGAGCACAAGTAAGTCAACTTGCCTTTTATTGGTAGTACAGTAGTCAATACGTTGGCTGTTATCTAATCTAATTTATTAGTACACGATAGAACATAATTGAACATATTTACTAATTTTTGTTGCTTATAGGCATTATTTGATTGTTTCGGCGGTGACAAATCTATTGGTGAATCTTATTGGCGTTTGGTTCTTTAGAAATTATGCTCGAATCAATCTTGGTAAGTCAGATGCTGTGGTTATTGATTTTTGAGATGTTATATTTCAAATTAAAATGAATTGAGAATGCTTATGCAGTTATGAGGTTCATGGATGGACCAAAGAACGTAAGTCAGGGGGTCAATTCCCTTCTAGTTTTAGTTTAGAAAGATTGATCTAATAATATCTAATTGCTTTGAAATATATTTTAAGTGATAACTTTAGAAAAACCATCCATGATGAGGCTAGTGGTTTTGCTCTTTTGAGTAAGGGGATTGCACGAAGGGCTATTTGTTTTGGAGTTGATGAATGTGTAGACTGGTGACCTCAACTGGTGATAAATGGTTTATATATTTGATATAAATTTATGAACTATATATTAATAAAAAAAATGCCGGTTTGTGATGG
This sequence comes from Theobroma cacao, assembly GCF_000208745.1. Taxonomy (NCBI): domain Eukaryota; kingdom Viridiplantae; phylum Streptophyta; class Magnoliopsida; order Malvales; family Malvaceae; genus Theobroma; species Theobroma cacao. Next base: position 28,694,552 of record NC_030854.1, read on the forward strand.
TAGCTTCTGCTTCTAACTGCCTATGTTTGTACTATCTTTTTCATTCATTCATTTATTTTCCTAGCTAATATTGTGGCTTACATATTGTGGCAATAGATGCTTGATATGTCTAGGTGGTCTTTTAGCTTACCTGGATGATGATGTTGTTGTTGTTGTTTTTTTTTTTTTATGGTAGTATTTGATCATTTGTATTCTACGTTCCTGTGGTCTGTGAAAGTGTGCCACTGATGCAGCTATGTTATGTTTGAATCATGGCAATTTAGCTATGTTATGCTTGATATGTCTAGGTGCATTATAACAGCCTAGAGCTTCATAAGGTTATGATTGCCAGAATTTTGAACATGAGCTTGAGATCATGCATTATTCTTACATGAATATTTTTCTTGCAGTATACAGGAAACCTGAAGATATGAATTACCACTCAGTTTGCTTGCATGTTCTTGCAGATTCCATTCGCAGGTGAGATGTGCTCCTCTGTATCTACGGATGACTGCTCCTTCTTTCATCGTTTACTTCTGTCTTATGCTGCTGTGCATTTGTGTTTTCTCAGTGCAGGTTTGATATTGGCATCCTGGTTTCTGTCTCTTGGGTAATTTCTTGCTTCAATTTTAAATTAACTGCTACTGAATAAACAAGCCAAACGTCAACTCTCCTGCTCCTTCTTCCAACAAAAACTTGGCCTTTTCCTCCTCCTTTCTCCATTTTTGTTTTGTAATTTTTGTTCCCTTCTTGCAGGGTTAATAATGCTGAAGTTTTGTGTTTGGGATTAGTTTCGGGTGCAGTCTTCATGCTTGTCTTGCCTCTGTTTAAAGCAACTGCTGGTGTATTGCTTCAGACGGCACCACCTAATATTCCATCTTCAGCTTTGAGCAAATACTGGCGGCAGGTGTTTACCTTTGCCTTTGATATTGTTATGCAAAATTTGTGTCAACTTTATGCATCTTTCTTTTGTGAATTATAATTTTATTTTCTATATCGTTTAGATTACTTCTCATGAAGATGTTACAGAAGTTTCTCAAGCCCGGTTTTGGGAACTAGTGCCCGGTCATGTCGTTGGATCCATTTCACTTCAGGTATTCTACCGTAATATTCATCTCATCTGCTGTTCTTAAGGCAACAAATTATTGCTGCATGTTAATGTTGAATTTGTGGTTGACACTTGAGCAGATGAAGAAAGAGATGGATGATCGCCCAATACTGGAGTATGTGCATAGTTTGTACCATGAATTGGGAATACATGATTTGACAGTGCAAACTGATTACCTATGAACCACCTGCTGTTTTTTCTTCCTATATTTTGCTTTGATTTTAAGAGATTGGTGCTTGGAGTCACTTTGTCATCCTAAATGGAGACACTAGGAGTACAGGATATTTGAATCTGCTTCTTGGGTCAAATGACCATTCAGAGAATAATATTTTTTAGGAATTTATATTATTTTTCTCATTAACAAATGTAGTGGGCTTTCATGTGCTACATGTTTTTTCATATTCATTCTATATTCTGGTTTACTGTTGTTCGTAGCATCATTAATTTCCCATATGTTTCCTGATTAAACTCTTTAGCATTTATAGAATTTTTAATGTTAGGTAATTTACAAAGGCCTTGGAAATTGTGTAGTAAATTTTAAATAGCTCAATAATTTGAATTTGGCATACAATCATTAAAATAATTTAACAAAACAAGGAAAGATACTAGTTAGAAATTATAATTGATAGAATACGTAGATTATAATAACTAACAAAACATATTTAAAAAAAAAAAACAAAAAGGTGATAGGAGATTAATATTCTACTTGTGAGTTACAAGTTGTAACATGTAATGTAACTTGATTGCATTTTAAAGTCTTTAAAAGGTGGGAAGGAAAACAAAGAATGATTTGTTTTAAATCTGAAAAGGGTTTATTTCATGGCACCTTCAAGCAGGGGGAATTTTCTTAATGGTTTTGTAATTACTAATAAATAATAATTTTCATCTTTCGATGCAATAGAAGCGAGAGCGAACCATTTTTCAATGAACTGACCAAACAGTTTACTGAGAATAAAACAATATTGTAATCAAATTGGTAACACAAATTACACTTGGTTTTCATCATTTAAGAAAATCAATACAAGGAGACATATTTTTCACTAATTTAACATTTAATCAGATATAGACACGAATTACTCCATCGACAAAAAGACGAGTTGTAGAATTGTAGTTGAGCAGCAATGCAGAAAAGAATCAAACTGATCTTCAGCTCACATGGTTCATCTCCCGCTGAGATCAGAAATTGTACTGAACTGGCTTCCTGTGAGAGAGTAATCTGACTGGCTGAAAACTGGGGGCATTGCTGGCCATACAAATGAAGGCCTTTCATGTGGAACCTGAGGTGGATCCGCTTCCCCTGTAAGAACCGCCAAAACAGTTCTCATAGAAGGCCTGTAATGTGGGTTCGGATGGCAACAGGCTAAACCCAAGATAAGTGCAGACTCCACTTCTTTGTCCACAAAGTCTCCATCCAACTTGGAATCCACCGCATCAGTAATCCTTCCTCTCCTGTAAAATTCCCATAGCCAATTCACAATGCTATTGTTATAATTATTCAGCTCACTTTGATTACCAGGCTTTCTTCCACAGACAACTTCCAGGAGAAGAACACCGTATGAATAAACATCGGTCTCGACTGTCGCCCTGCTAATAAGAAAAGTTTCCGGGGCCATGTAACCTGGTGTGCCTGCAATTTCTATTGTTGAGTGGTGTGTCTTTTCTCTTTGCTGAATGGTTCTTGCCAATCCGAAATCCCCCAACCTAGCATTGAACTCTGAATCCAGCATTATGTTGCTAGATTTTATGTCCCGGTGAAGCACTCTCTTCTCACAGCCATTATGAAGATAGTCTAGTGCCTCTGCGACTCCTTTTATTATGATGAGCCTAGTTTCCCAGCTGAGTGTTGGTTGGTTTGATTCCTCTATGCCTGCTTTCTCATCATAGAATATGAATTTATCGAGGCTTCCATTTGGCATGTATTCATAAACAAGAAGGAGCTCACGGTTTTCGTAGCACCATCCGATCAGCTTCACAAGATTTTTGTGGTTGAGGTTTCCGATTGTTGTGACCTCGGCTATGAACTCTTGACTTCCTTGGTTTGATTTTTTGGAGACTCTTTTGACAGCTACCTCCTTTTCTTTCCAAATTCCCTTATAGACTGTCCCGAATCCACCTTTTCCAAGCTTGTTCTTGTGATTAAAATTGCCCGTTGCTCTTTTTAGTTCTTTCAACCGGAACCTTCTCGGCGCAGTGGAGCTCTTAATATGATCTTCTATATTTGGGTATGCCCCTTCCAGATCATCCTTTTTGAATCTCCCACTCCAGTACATGTAAAAAGCAAGCCCACTGATTAAAGCCAGAGAAATAACTGGAACAGCAATCCAAACCCACAACAAATTTGAATCCTCATCAACATCTAAACCCTGGAATTCCCAAGCTCTTACACAATTCAGTTGTGTGAAATTGCCAGTCGAAGCTGAGAATCCCACATAAACACTTTCCGGAAGATATGCTGAGAGGTCAAGAGGCACTGAAAATGCAGGACTCGTTGCGTTCACCGTTTCATTTCCTTCGGAAATAAAAACAGTCAAGTTTTTGCCATCATATTGAACAACTACCCGCACATCAACACCTACTGAAAGGTTAATATTATAGCTACTCAACGACTCTTGTAAAATTGAGTAACAACTATTGATATCCAAGCCTACGTGATTATCATCAAGATCTTCCTCATAGCTCTTCCTTGTGTCAAACTCCACGCCGACTATCCTGGCTTGAGAGGTTCCATTTGTGCTTGCGTTGACCATCCCGAGCCATTGCCCATAGCTATTCCCCGGAACACTCTTATCTGCAGTTAGTACAAAAGCCAAACCTTCCCCAACTTCTGGTGAGTCTTTGTTACTGATATTAATCACAAAAGTAGAATTGAAAGATGCTATTCCTTTCTTTTTGCTCCAGAGCCTGAACTTCTTTCCATAGTAGGCCCTTCCAGGTGTATTTGTAATGTCTCCGTTAAGGTCAGGTGTAACTTGCATCGCATCTCTGAATATAGTGGAATTCTCACTCAGATCGAGATCTTTTCTGTCTTCATCCTGGAAATCTGGAAAGTTAAAATAAAAGCACTGAACATTAGTGCAAGCAGCCCCAAAGAGGGCAATTAAAACTAATAAAAGCTTGACTACCGGCGAAGTGGCCATACTGCAACTGAATAAGGAAAGAACAGGGTTGATTTAACGAGATTCTCTTAATGCCTGGCAAAATAAGTTTGAGGCAGTGAAGAATAATGGAGGATTTTGTATTATGACTGGCGATATTTTGGTCACTCTGAGGGATGAAGTTGTTCATAGACGACAGAATCTTCGTCGAAACTTAATGTAACTTTTGGTCAAGGTAGAGACTTGAATCAGAAAGCCACATGGTAATCGTGTCTGAATGCTAAATTGGACAAGCAAAGACTTAATCTTCAAAGAAAAAAAAAAACCTTTGAATTAATTTGGGGTCTAAAAATAAGAAACCTTAAATGGGTTTGAAACCACCTCAATCATAAAGTTTGAATAAGTCTCTAAATTATTTTTAAAAATTTAAATAAATTTTTATTTTTTATTACATTTAATCAAGTTTTTATATTTTTGTTTTAAGTCAAATAAGTTTTTATAATTAATAATTAATTATTTGTCATTAACTAAAATACTATTTATCATTTTATATCTATATGATATTGACATGATGTTGATGTAAAAGATGAAAAATAACATATGATCTTGTTATCATGTCAAACTAATATATTATGTCATCATAAGTTATTATATATTAACATATCATATCATCATCAATTATGATATTTTAGCATATCATGTTAGGTTCACGAAGTATAAAATAACAAATGATATTTTGATTAAATTAATCATTAGTTATAATGACTCATTTGATTCAAAATAAATATTTAAGCATTTATTTAGCTCAAAATAAAAATATAAAAATTAATTTGATTCAAAATAAAAATATAGAAACTTATTTAAATTCTTTAAATAATTTAAATTCTGTTTGATATTACGTCAAATTAAAATTCTCCAAATTCAAACTAAAATAGTCATTCAAGCCCGCCATTAATATTAAATTAGGATATCAGCAACCATAGTTGAATTGGCTAGCTTGCATGTGTCTTTCCTCTTTGCTGCCTAAATTATGGATTCTTCCAAGTTTCATTTCATTGACAAAGTCCAAGTATCCTTTCATTCGTTCACTTCCACTTCCATCATGAGTGCAGGACAACCAAGAATCCATGCTTTTTGCCTCTTCAGTATGGGATGGTACAATTAAAAGTGACCCTCCATCAAATTCACTTGAATTACTTATATTATCATATTTTCTTTATAAAAATATCAAAATCAGCGTGGAAATTTCATTGATAATGACATTTTCAGATTATAACACGTAAATTTTCAAAGGATAATCATAGACAGTTTACTATTTCAAGTTGAAACTTTTATTTTTTATTATAGAAAAAGCTTTTTAATTACTCGACACTCAATGTAAAATTCACGAGTTAAATTTAGAGAATTGCTCTTTTATTTATAATTTAAAATTTTTCATGACTTTAATATATTCAGAATTTTACTTTCAAAATTCTCTTTACAAAGATCAAAGCCTAATTGATAAAGAAAAAACAGTCTCTCTTCACCACTTCAACTAACCTATGTAGGTGGACTTAGGGTACATTTGATTGACGGAATAGATAGAATGTGATAAAATAGTTATTATGTGGGAGTAGAATGAAAAAAAAATATAATAGAATAGTTATTATATAGTTTGGTATAACGAATGGAATAAAACAAGAATAACTATTATAACTTATTGTAATATTTGGTTTGTAACAAAAGCTTTGAAATAAGAAATGAATAGAAAATAAAAAGATAAAAATACATTTTATTATATATATGATTATTTATTTTATTTTATTTTTAAATATTAATAATTTATAATGTAATTAAAATATTAATAATTTTTAAATTAAAATATTAATATTTTATTTATAATTTAATCATTAACATTTTTAAATATTAATGTTTATTTAATTTAAATATTATTATGATTCCTTTTATATTTTTTATTTTATTTTTGCATATTAATAACTGAAAATTTAAATATTAATATTTTATTTTTTAAATATTAATAATTGATCATTTATTTAAAATATTAATATTTGATCATTTAAATATTGATATTTTATGTATAATTTAATCATTAATATTGTAAAATATTAATATTTTATTTAATTTAAATATTATGATGATCAATTATTTTGTTTTATTTTATTCTTAAATATTAATAATTGATAATTTATTTATAATATTAATAATTTATCATTTAAATATTAATATTTAACTTATAATTTAAATGTTTATAAAGTATTCAAATTTTATTTATAATTTAAATGATAATATGGTTATTTATTTTTTATTTTTTAAATATTTACATTTTATAATTTATTTATAATTTAATCATTAATTTTTAAACACTAATATTTTATTTATAATTTAAATGTTATTATGATTATTTATTTTTATTTTATTTTATTGTTTAAATGTGAATAATTTATTAAAAATATTAATAATAGATCATTTAAATATTAATATTTTATTAATAATTTAATCATTTTATAAAATACTAATATTTTATTTATAATTTAAATGTTAGTATGATTATTTATTTATATTTTATTTTTTAAATAGCAATAATATATAATTTATTAAAATATTAATAAGTAATAATTTAAATATTAATATCTTATTTATAATTTAATCATTAATTTTTAAAATATTAATATTTTATTTATAATTTAAATATTATTACTATTATTTACTTTTATTTTATTTTTTCAAAAGTTTTATAATTTATTTAAAATATTAATAATTGATTAGTTAAATATTAATATTTTATTTATAATTTAATTATTAATATTTTATTTACAAATATTAATATAGGTAGGATTGTAAATTTTTAAATTTATGAGGGGTAATTTAGTCTTAACATGTTTTGAAGCTATTCCATCAAACATGGAATAGCTAATATTAAGGAAAAAGGTGGGTTTAGTTAACCTAATTTTTAACTAATTTTAAAGAATAGCTATTCTTTGATATAATTGTCAACCAAATATGAGAAAAAATATCACATGAGAATAGAAGAGAGAATAGCTTAGTTATTTTCCATACCAAATGTGCAGTTAATTGTTACATGTATAGATAAGTTAGAATAAAAAAAATTAACATAATTATTAAATGACTAATTAATTATCATATATAAATTCATTTGGAAATTTTAAAAATTATATGATTTATTTAGAAAATAATAATTCTTTATACCATAAACAGGAAAGTTTTGTACGAACACAAAAGATGCCAAACATCCACTGGGTTTGGTAGACAGTAGAAAGTAGAAAGTAGAAAGCGACTATAAACAATTAATATGGATGTCCCAATTTGTGCTTCCGCGTTCGGTACAGTGACTTGTGCTGGGTACGTACATACGATCAGAAAGTGATCAAATGAAGGGTCGTTGGCCAGGCTATTGTCAAAAGGGACAAGAGATTTACAAAAACAAAAATAAACTACTCTCGTTTGAAACACTTGTGGACTAAATAAACGATGATTATTGTCAACTAATACGTTATTAACTCGCTTCATAAATTTTAATTGTTGTCCAATGATAGATTAGGTCAAGTTTGGGTATTTAAAAGCAAATGATGGTCAATGCCATCGCCAACGACCCATTTTAGCTCGTGTTGTTTTTCATTGGAGCGCGTGTTCTGCTTTACTGCTATTAATTAATATTACTCCATCTATTTTCCACAATGGACAACGTGGAAGGTAACTTCGTTTCAATTTCCGTCAGACGGGTTGGTTCCATGATTGAATCATCAGGTCAAAATCCGAATGCTTGATTAATTATGAGCTCTTTGATTTGTCGGCTGTTTCCACAGAATGGACTCACGACTTTTCCTTTTCAAGGTAGCCAGCTTTACCTCGCAACTCAAATGGTCAAGGCGCCACGCTCCATATTGAACGATCTGTAGGTGTTGATTTAGAGGTAGTGGGCTCGCTAAATCAATTAGCCCATGCGTTAACAGGCCGTTTTGGCCCAATACTATTATTTAACGGGCCGTGTCGAGTTGGGCATGATCCATCTAATTGTTTCTGTCTTTGGAAGTTTGGGTGTATTTCTTTTTTACCCTTTTAATTACAAAAAAAAAAAAGGTTCATAAACTCTTTTCAACCATTGAAAAGGAACTTTTTTGAGGTAGACCTAAAACGAAAAAGAACCCGAAAGGTTTATCTCTCTACAGACTCAAATAGAACTGAGAAGGTTAATTTACAAAAAATCATGGCTTGAGTTCTGTAAGGAATGAGAATGGTGGGGGTGTGATGCAGTAATCTTTTATGTTGAAAAAGAAAGTAGAGATAATATCCACAGTATATTAGGTGATATGTGGACCGTATAGCTCATCGACTGGTCTCCGATCTGTGTTTGAGACTGCATAATCCTGCATGCCGCTGGTTTTCTTTTTTTTTATATATTGTAATTTCTAAATTGCTAGGAAATGTTTGAACTTTGAACTTTGATTAGTGAGTGATTATGAAAGGTTGTCATTCCTAGGAGACCGACTAACACAATACGTCAATCGTAAAACAGTGCCGGTTACATGCATGCGATTACTTTGAAGTTTGGAGGGGAGTTTAAAAAGTTTTAAGACCTTTTAAGTCAGGAATAACTTGTGTTGATATAAAGGACTGGAATATTTGTTAACGTGATTCATTAAACAAATAGAGCCATATGACCATTTCCTTACAGATGGGTTCGTGGGCTTTTTAAGCTCTTTAGGCTTACTGATATCATTAAACAAATTTTTTTTTTCTCATTTTGTCAGTACATAAATTCATCTAAATAATTCTAATTTTGAAACAAAGCCCATTTTTATATTATTATATAGCTTAAATTTCCTTTTAAAGAGAGAAAAAGTGATTAAACCGGTAGGGAGAATGGGTTTTCTTCAAAATTGGAATTATATGGACGGTTTCGTCTTAAGTTCCGATGCCAAGCATGTCAAACCCTAGATTGCTTACTTGATTGAAAACGGTAGGTGTTATGAAAATTGTTCAATAAATAATAAAAGATAAACCTCAATAAAATTTAAGTGAATAGAAAAATACAAAATTTAGTTTATTTGATATTTTACTTAAAGTCTATAAAATGAAATAATTCTGACATTAAAATATAATAAAATCTTTCAATATTAAAGACCCTTTTACATCCTTTAAGAGCTTTACAAGAATAACACACTCACACTAACTCTAACTCTGCTTAGAGTCTCGTAACAAAAGATACATATACAAAGTATTCCTTTAGAGCTTTTAAAAGCAATGCTTATCTTCTAACCCTACAGACCCTCCTTTATAATACAAAAGTTTAAAGTAGATACAATTACTCAATATTGTATGCAAGTTAGAATCTTAATTTTATAAAATTTCACGTTCTAGGCGACTTGAAACTCAATAAATCTCCATTTTTTCTTGAATTCAAATTTTTTAAACTTTTTCCACTAATTACACTTAATTGCAACTCTTCAATTACACTTACTTTCCAATACCTCAAACAATTCTTCAAGCATAATTCTTCTCAAAACTACCTCGACTACACATAAGGAATTAGGCATGATCCAATATATGGTTCCAAAAACGGCCAATGCATGTGTGTTGCCATCAAGTCAATGATACTAATTGACTTTATCAAGAAAGAATCTTGATGACCCCTCAATTTCACCAACATACTAGATTTTTCGTTCTCTCACAAGCATCTATATCTTGCTTAGCACAAGCATCCATATCATGAGAGCCTTTCATCAAAATCTTATTTTGGTAGCTACCGTTCTCTTCAAAGCCTCACCTTTCAATGATACAAATAATTTTATTAGCCAAATATTACATATATGCATGGCACATATAGAGAATATTTTATTTTCTGTACTATTCAAAAGAAAGCTCTAATAAAAATTTAGATAACTACAGACATTTTGCCCAAATGTAATTTAGAAATCTTGGGAATGCATGCTTTGAATAATTTTTATTTAGATAAAACTAACCATTAGAAAGGAAATTTCATTGGTATTTTTCATCATCAATCAAAATCAACATAGCTAACACTTATTTCTATAGGGAGAAAAAAATTGGCTAACCGGTTGGTAGAATTGGCTTATTTTCAAAATTGGAACTGAGAAGAGTTTATGTACTGACAGGAAGAGAAAAATTCTCAATGCTTAGTTGGGCAGAACAAGGGCAAGAAGGTTATTCAACATATAAAATCGAGGATAACAAATCTTATGGATGTAAATGGTGTTTACTATCTTAAAATTGCTAAAATGAAACACCTCTAAAACAATTTAATTACTTGCAAGTGATATCCAAGTACCCAAAGCAAAGGAAGGCCCCTTATATTTTAACGGGCCGTGTCGAGTTGGGCATGATCCATCTAAGTATTTCTGTCATTTGGAAGTTTGGGTATGTTTCTTTTTTACCCTTTTAACTGCAAAAAAAAAACGTTCATAAACTCTTTACAACCATTGAAAAGGAACTTTTTTGAGGTACACCTAAAACGAAAAAGAACCCGAAAGGTTTATCTCTCTACAGACTCCAATAGAACTGAGAAGGTTAATTTACAAGAAATCATGGCTTGAGTTCTGTAAGGAATGAAAATGGTGGGGGTATGATGCAGTAATCTTTTATGTAGAAAAAGAAAGTAGAGATAATATCCACTGTATATTAGGTGATATGTGGACCGTATAGCTCAAAGACTGGTCTCCGATTTGTGTTTGAGACTGCATAATCCTGCATGCAGCTGGGTTTTTTTTTTTTATATATTGTAATTTCTAAATTGCTAGGAAATGTTTGAACTTTGAACTTTGAACTTTGATTAGTGAGTGATTATGAAAGGTTGTCATTCCTAGGAGACCGACTAACACAATATGTCAATCGTAAAACAGAGCTGGTTACATGCATGCGATTACTTTGAAGTTTGGAGGAGAGTTTAGAAAGTTTTAAGACTTTTTAAGTCAGAAGAATAACTTGTGTTGATATAAAGGACTGGAATATTTGTTAACATGATTCATTAACAAATAGAGCCATATAACCATTTCCTTACTGATAGGTTTCGTGGGCCTTTTAAGCTCTTTAGGCTTACTGACATCAATAAACAAACTTCTTTTTTTCTCATTTTGTCAGTACATAAATTCGTCTAAATAATTCTAATTTGAAACGAAGCCCATATTTTTATATTATTATATAGCTTAAATTTCCTTTTAAAGAGAGAAAAAGTGATTAAACCGGTAGGGAGAATGGGTTTTCTTCAAAATTGGAATTATTTGGAAGAATTGATGTGTAGACAAAATGAGAAAAATTTCGTCTTAAGTTCTTATGCCAAACATGTCAAACCCTAGATTGCCTACTTGATTGAAAACGGTAGGTGTTATGAAAATTGGTCAATAAATAATAAAAGATAAAACTCAATGAAATTTAAGGGAATAGAAAAATATAAAATCTATGTTATTTGATATTTTACTTAAAGTCTATGAAATGAAATAATTCTGATATTAAAACATAACAAAATCTTTCAATATTAAAGACCCTTTTATATCCTTTAATAATTTTACAAGAATCACACACTCACACTAACTCTAACTCTACTTGAAGTTTCATAACAAAAGACAGAGTTATATAGTATTCCTTTAGAGCTTTTAAAAGCAATAATTATCTTCTAATCTTACAGACCTTATTTTATAATACAAAAGTTTAAAGTATAACATTTCTCAATGTTGTGCATAAGTTAGAATCTTAATCATATAAGGTTTCACGTTCTAGGCAACGTGAGACTTAATAAATCTCCATTTTTTCTTTAATTCAAAATTTTAAAATTTCTTCCACTAATTGCACTTAATTGCAACTCTTCAATTACACTTACTTTTTAACACCTCTTACAACTCTTCAAGCATAATTCTTCCCAAAACTACCTCGACTTCACATTACGAATTAGGCATGGTCCAATATATGGTTCCAAAAACAGCTAGCGCATGTTTGTTGCCATCAAGTCAATGACACTAATCGACTTTATCAAGAAAGAACCTTGATGACCCCTCAATTTCACCAACATACTAGATTTTTCGTTCTCTCACAAGCATCTATATCTTGCTTAGCACAAGCATCCATATCATGAGAACCTTTCATCAAAATCTTACCTTGGTAGCTACCGTTCTCTTCAAAGCCTCACCTTTGAAATGATACAAATCATTTTATTAGCCAAATATTACATATATGCTTGGCACATATAGAAAATATTTTATTTTCTGTACTATTCAAAAGAAAGCTCTAATAAAAATTTAGATAACTATAGACATTTTGTCCAAATGTAATTTAGAAATCTTGGGAATGCATGCTTTGAATAATTTTTATTTAGATAAAACTAACCATTAGAAAGGAAATTTCATTGGTATTTTTCATCATCAATCAAAATCAACATAGCTAACACTTATTTCTATAGGGAGAAAAAAATTGGCTAACCGGTTGTTAGAATCGGCCTATTTTCAAAATTGGAACTGAGAAGAGTTTATGTACTGACAGGAAGAGAAAAATTCTCAATGCTTAGTTGAGCAGAAAAAGGGCAAGAAGGTTATTCAACATATAAAATCGAGGATAACAAATCTTATGGATGTAAATGGTGTTTACTATCTTAAAATTGCTAAAATGAAACACCTCTAAACAATTTAATTACTTGCAAGTGATATCCAAGTACCCAAAGCAAAGGAAGACCCCTTAGCCCTTGGCCCTTAGCCCGACCAATGAAGGCCAAGATCAAAAAACCAAAAAAAAACCCCTCGTTTTGCAATACAGAGCATTTTAGAGTTCTGTTCTTAGCGACCTAAGAGCAGCATCAGCAGCAGAGCAAAGTGGGGTTTTAGAGTTCTGTTATTAACAACTTTTCCAATCTTAAAAGTCACAAGAACAGGCGCAGCAGAGCAAAAGGTTTAGCGAGGAAATGGCGGCGAAAAGGAAAACCCCTCTTAAGACCCGAAACCCTGATCTGATTCGTGGCGTAGGTAAGTATTCTCGGTCTAAGATGTACCACAAGCGTGGCCTTTGGGCCATCAAGGCCAAAAACGGTGGCGTCCTCCCCCGCCATGACCCCAAGCCTAAGGCAGCCGCTGCCCCGGAGAAGCTACCCAAGTTTTACCCCGCTGATGATGTCAAAAAGCCCCTTCTTAATAAGCGCAAGCCTAAACCCACCAAGCTCAGGTTCTCTACTGAAATGAATTTTTTTTTCTTTTCTTTATAGATCTCTGATGATATGTTTCTTATTGTTGGGGTTTGTTTTTTATGGTCTTTTTTTTTATTTGTTTAGAACGAGCATTACTCCAGGGACAGTGTTGATTTTGTTGGCTGGGAGGTTTATGGGGAAGAGAGTTGTTTTCTTGAAGCAACTTACATCTGGGCTTCTTCTGGTTACTGGTAAGATTTTCTTTTTTCTCTCTTGTTTTATCTCATAGTAATATCGTTTATCTAAAGCATTTTTTTTTTCTTTTACATATTTTACTGCTGTCCAATGTCTGTTATTGGCACTGTTCTTTTGCAGAATGATTATAGGGAATTTTTGTTGTTGAAATGAAAGCAGTAACTGTGCAAATGTATATTTACAGCAGTTGCAGCTAATACTTAACCCAATAAAGAATGATTCACTGAATTCGATAACAAATTGGGTGTATGACAACTGTGATAAAACCTTTCTTATTGATTTCTCTATGCCACAATATGTCTTCATAAGTATTAGCAGTGGTATGAATACTTAAATAGATTTTGTTTTAGTTCTAGAAGAAGCATAAGGTTTTATTATAATTTTCGTACTTGTACTTTTTAGTTTTGACATATTCATGTATATAGGTTAGAGACTGTTATAGCAGAACCCATTCGAAATTCAATATGCTGGAAATTGAGTGCTGCTATCATAAAAACTTGATGCTTTACTTGTATTTTACTCATTTGTGCTTGGTATCTACATTTGCCTATTGTGGTTTATGGGGCTAGGTTTTCATTATGTGTTGGATGTTCATCATAAACAGTGGTTCTCTTCTCTTTTGAACTTCTGTCATGATTTGTGCTGGTGCTTTGCTTAAATTTGGGAATTTCATTTTATTGCAGGACCTTTCAAGATTAATGGTGTTCCTTTAAGGCGTGTGAACCAATCCTATGTCATTGCTACTTCCACTAAGGTTGACATCTCAGGAGTTAATGAAGAGAAGTTTGATGACAAGTACTTTGCCAAGGAAGTAGAAAAAAAGAAGAAGAAGGGTGAGGGAGAGTTTTTTGAAGCTGAAAAAAAGGTTTGTTAGTTTTTCCTTCTTTTTATTATAACTTAAGCAGTCCTAATCAGGTTCATTTAATTAAATGTGCTGATTATATACTCTTTTACGTTTCCTCAAAAAAATGCAGGATAAGAGGAAACTACCAGATGACAAGAAAGAAGACCAGAAAGCTGTTGATGCCTCTTTGATAAAGTCCATTGAGGGAGTCCCAGACTTGAAGGCCTACCTTGCGGCAAGATTTTCGCTTAAGTCTGGCATGAAACCTCATGAACTTGTCTTTTAGATGGAATTTTGCATTTGGTTGTACTATCAGATGGTATATGGGCAAAACCTAAACCCTGAGTTACCATCTTTTGTATGCAAGTACTTCAGTTTTCCTGACTAATCCTTTGGTTATGTCATCAGTTTTCCTTCCGCAAGCTGTGGTCAGTTTGGCTCTTAGGTCTCTTATGAAAATACTGATGGTATGGTTTCCACAAATTTATGAATAAAGTGTGAGAGTTAAACCGACATGTTTGTTCCATGCGAGAAAAGAAGAGGAGACGAATAGGAAATACATATAGCTTTTTCAAAGGTGGAACAAGGACGAGGAAAATAAGTAACAAAATGAAAATAAATGTCAATTTATTTTGAATAAGGTGAAGACATTGTTGTAAATGATGGATTTCATGAACCTTGAATTAATCGAAGAATGGACCAGTGAAAGCGTTTCCACAAAGAAAAATAATATGAATCAATGACCGCTTAGGATAAGGAATTCTAGCATTGACTTGAGATAGCAATCATGTTATTGTAGATTTACTCCACTATTTTGCTCTCTGCTCTGCTTAATCGTACGGTTTACCGTCTTTTCTGGGATGGAGACTTGACATGCCCTTTATTATTACAAGTAAACCTTTGCGCTGCACACGGTCTGTCCAGTTCATATCCCTCCCGTTGAAAGCCTTGTTCAAACCTCACAACCCCTCTTAAAGCTTTCTTATTGGGACTTTCTGTTATATATAGTATAGATTTTTCCATTATTAAAATTCTTGAGCCTTTGGGAATTTAAATCCATTATTAAAGTTCTTGAGCCTTTGGGAATTTAAATGTCTGTGTGATAATATTGAAATACAAGATATTTAATGAAGGGTTCGATATTTGAGTTGGATTGATCAGGGATGTGAGATATTTTCTTTCTTTCTTTTTTCTCAATGAAGAGACGATAATCCTTAATTAAACCAGACGGGTTAGCTGATATTTACACTGACAGCTCTTAGTTAGCAGTCTTGGGGCCAATATTTCCAAGCCTTTGGATTTGGCCTGATTTGCAAGACCAAAATGTAGGATTTGGAGATTCCGGGGGTCCATGGTCCCCTCGGTCCTGATTAAGTAGCTATGCAGGCCCTTGCCGAAGTCATTTAGTTCTTGGAAATTCCTTTGGAGACACTTTCCCTCTGTCAGGCGGTAAATAAAACTACTCCCTGTAAGATTACGAAGAACAGGAAATATTTGTCCATCAATTTAGTCAAACAGCCTTGTTCTGCTCATAATACCAATCACCAAATCTCTAGTTCATTGAAGCAGTACAGAATCTGCTTCCATACTTCCTTTAGCATTAATGCAGCCGAAGAGAAACTTTGCAAGTGGATCTATTAATATCCTACATCATTATTAATTAAGTTCACATTTCGGCTTACTTCTTTCTGGTTAATTTTTTTTTTTTTATTTTGACCCACTTTATTGTCTATATTTGCTGGTCATTTGCTGCTAATTGGCATTATAAAATTGTTGATGGCGTTTGTTTCTTAACGACTTACGCTTTTGTTTTGGAATTAGTCGTTTGGTCAGCCTGACATTTTCCAAGTCGAAGAATATATATATATACAGCTAACCTATGTAGAAAATAAATATAATTAAGATCGATACATAAGTTGATGTTAAGATAAAACACCTCTTAGCACAATATTTAATACTTGATCAGATGTCTAAAGAGCGCCTGACCAAAAGAAACCCTAAAAGGGTAAAACATAGTAGAGACTTTTAACACTCTTACGGTATTTACAAGCACATGATCTACTAGTAGACTAAACAGATAAAACAAAAAACAAGCAATGAATCAATGATGGAAATAATTAACATTGTTTCACTTCCTTAGGCAATTTGCGCTAGCTTAGGATTTTACCTACCAGTAAGGTCCGTAAATGGAGTAAGTTGGCTTCCTGTAAGAGAGTTATCGATTCCACTGAAAGATGGGGGCATGGCTGGCCACACAAACGAAGGCCTTTCTTGGGGTACCTCTGGGGGATCCGCTTCCCCTGTAAGAACCTGCAAAACAGTTTTCATAGAAGGCCTGTAGTGTGGGTTTGGATGGCAACAGGCCAATCCCAGAATGAGCGCACACTCTACTTCTTTTTCATCAAAGTTCCCATCCATCCTGGAATCCGCGGCGTCGGTGATCCTTCCCTTCCTGTAGAATTCCCATAGCCAATTGACAATGCTGTTGTTATAGTTATTCTTCTCACTTTGGTTACCGGGCTTTCTCCCACAAACGACTTCCAGGACAAGAACGCCAAAGGAATAAACATCCGTTTCAACCGTGGCCCTGCTAATGAGAAAGGTCTCTGGGGCCATGTAACCAGGTGTGCCAGCAATCTCAATCGTGGAGTGGTGTGTCTTTTCTTTTTCTTGAATAGTTCTAGCCAATCCAAAATCTCCTAGCTTCGCGTTGAACTTTGAATCCAACATTATGTTGCTGGCTTTTATGTCGCGGTGAAGCACTCTCTTCTGACAACCATTGTGAAGATACTCTAGTGCTTGAGCCACTCCTTTTATTATGCTTAGCCTTTGCTCCCAGCTTAATGTTGATTCCTCCATGCTTGCCTTGTCGTCGCAAAAGATGAACTTATCAAGGCTTCCGTTTGGCATGTACTCGTACACAAGAAGGAGTTCGCGACTTTCATAGCACCATCCGATTAACTTCACAAGGTTTTTGTGATTGAGGTTGCCAATTGTTGTTACTTCTGCTATGAATTCTTGCTTGCCTTGATGTGACTTCTTCGATACTCTTTTGACAGCTACGTCCTTGCTTTTCCAGGATCCCTTGTAGACAGTTCCGAACCCACCTTTCCCAAGCTTGTACTTGGGGCTAAAATTGCTAGTTGCTAGTTTCAATTCTTTCAATCGAAACTTCCTTGGAGCCATATTGGAACGTTTAATCTCATCTTCTATGTTCCCTTGTGCACCCTCCAAATCCCCCTCCGTGGGTACCCTCCTCCAACACAAGTAAAAGGCAACCCCGATTAACAGAGCCAGACTCGCTACCGGAACCGTGATCCAAACCCACAACAAATTTCGACCACCTCCAATATCTGTTCCAAAAAATGCCCACGATTTGACACAGTTTAGTTCTGTCTCATTGCTTGTTGAAGCAGAGAATCCAACAAAAACCTTCTGTGGAAGATAGGCAGAGAGATTAAGAGGCCGAGAAAGCACAAGAGTCTTGTTGTCCCCCACAAAAACTGTCAAGTTTTTACCGTCATATTGAAGATGTACCCTTAAATCCTCACCTCCTGAAATATTAACACCGTAGCTGGTTAAAGACACTTGCTCAATTGAGTCGATGCTGTTTATGTTTAAGCCAATATGATTTCCATCCAAGTCTTCAGCGTAGCTCTTCCTTGTGTCAAATTCCACCGCCACCACCCTAGCTTGAGAAGAACCATTCAAAGTCGAATTTACAATCCCGAGCCATTTTCCTTCGCTGTTCTCTGGAAGACCAGAATTCGTGGTTATTACGAAGGCCAGGCCTTCACCGCCAGGAGACGTTCGCTTTTGGATATTGAGGACGAAAGTTGTATTAAAGGAAGCGGTGGTGCCATTGTCTTTCCAAAGCCCAAAGGGTTTCTTATACAAGGCTCGTCCTGAGAAATTTACTATGGGATCTCCAGTAAAATCCGGAGTAACTTGGATGGCTCCATTGACTATGTAAGAATTCCGGCTCAAGATGAGCAAACTTTCATCTTCTTTCTGGAAGGATGAAAAATTAAATTCCAAGCAGCTTACCCGAATAAGAGCCTGACTCAGGGACGCTGCTAGGATTATTAAAAAGTAGGACAGTAGAGAAGAGCACATTCTGCTAGTGAAACACTGGAATAGCCTCACCGGTTAAATTTCCGGTTATGATGAATAAAGTTGGATTGGAGGTGATAAGTTTTAAATTCACAGGTGATTGTGTATTTATAAATACAAACAAATTTGGAAAACAAGTTTGGTCAACCCAATAAGTTGAACGATCGGGCAACTTCCATGTATTTTCTTGCCCTTCTATTGCACTTAATTTCTTTCTACTCTTGGAAAAAGTTGGAGTATTGGACTTTCCCTCTAGATTATGACAGCATTTTAATAATTGAAGAATAATCAACTAATTATAATTCTTAATACTTCTGTGATTATGTCACTCATAATTTCTCTAACAACACGTAAAGAATTAGGGATTAATTTTTATATACTTTCGTAGAATTTTTGAAGAAAAAACAATAATACATGTAAGCTTTTGAATCTTTCTCCTGTGGATATCGGGCACTGTGGCGGAATCATATCATATAAATTATGTTCTTATCTGCCGTTTATTTCAATATCCTCCAGACGTGCTTATATTAATCCCATTCAAAGTTTAAAATGGAGTGATGACTTTTCATGATTTTTTTTTTCGAAAACCAATATACAACTTCCAGAACGTATAGTTGACAATGATCATGGTCAGTAGTTAACGTAGAGTTATGCTTATCCATTGGAGTGACCTTTGAATCTCATGTTATGTTACTTGTTTGGTCAACTCTCTCTCTCAAGAAACTGTGTTTGGTAGAACAGAACAGGAAATGGAGGAGGAGAAAAGGGTGAGGAAAGAAACAAAATGGTGAATATCTTGGACTTATTTGATGAACGAACGAAATAGGATTTTCTTTAAACAGATAGTCATCGTCTGTTTATGAATTGAAAAGACATAATAACCTTTAAAATAAGTATTCTTCACACTTCAAAGCTAAATTTCTTCTATTTTTCTTAGTCATACATAATTTGTTCAAAGTATATATGGAAGACTACGTACCGTGCAAGTACATTGGATTTCAAATTTTGTATTAATTAAGATTAAAGTGAAATTTGGATTATTTAATACTAAGGGAGTTTTTGGTTGAGTGGAAATGGAATAACCATTTCATAAGAACAAAATAAAAAATGAATAACTATTATATAGTTTAATTTATTAAAATAAAATAAAGTATGAATTATTCTAATGTTTGATTGGAAGCTCAAATAAAAAGATTAAAACAATGGTGAGACACCTCATATTACTTTTTCACTTAAAGTTATTGTATAAATATTTTTGCCATGTCTTAACAATTAAATCAGAATAGACATGTCACTAGAAATAGAATATCATATCAACATAAATATGCAATTGAACAAAGTTATTAAGTTGTGAAACTTTTTTGGTACTTGTAATGACTTACGGATATATTCTCTTGCTTTGTGGTGAAAGGAGGGGAAAGTTAAAATGCTAGCTGACTTTGATGGCTAGACGTGACCCTTTAAAGGGTTGGCGAACTGTTGAAGCCAAGCCCCAAGCCGTTGATATGGTGATGTTCTTGTAATTAAGTCTGCAATATTTCTAGCTAAATTAGTTAGTACTCCAACCAAGGGGAGTTGTTGAACAGGAAAATCCTCCAAATTTACAGCCCAAACCTAGTCCAAATTCATAGCAACCTATCTTTCTATTTGCATGGAATTATGCGGTAAATTGTTTTTACGGACGTTGACCACCATGGCCGTTGCTAGAACGTTTGCTATGGTAATTTATGTTTCAACGATAATAAGCGTAGAACGCAATCTCACGTTGAAAAAGAGAAACAAATTCGTTAAATAAAAAAAAGAATAAGTTCATAATGAGTGGACTAAATTGGGTTAAAATATAAATTAGATCATGGTTAAGCTTTTCAAATCATGGTAAGTCTTGAAATTAATTAAATTAATAATATATAATTAATATACTATAAAGGTACTTGACATTTATATTTGTTTTTAAATACTAATAGAAAAAATCTCTTCTTCCTTTTTTTAATATTATCCAGATTTTTTCTATATCATTGTAGATTAATTTTGTCAATGCAAAATACAATTAATCACTAGATTTCATTATATTTTCGAAATTTATCGTCTACAACTTTTTGGCACACTATTAATAGAGACGAATAAAACTTAAAACTAATAAAATTGATTACACACACCTTGAAATTATTTCATTATTTTCAATTCTGTATGTTGACAATATACATCTGCAAAATGAGTTTGGGTATGTTCATCATTTTCTAGATTCTCTTTTTATTTGTTTGCACCATTCATTCTCAGCTATTGACCGATGAAATTTCTTTAACTTTTAGTGCTCGGTTTATAAAAACGATAGTTTAAGATATTAATTTGGGAATGAGGGTTGAAGAATCGAGTTGCAGAGAAAAACTGGGCTTTAGTATTCAGAGAAGAAGAGAAGCATGTGAGACACACGTGATCGTTTAAAAAGGAAGAAAACAGACACGTGTGTTGTATCTAAATTAACTTACCAATACTCACCATTTTTACTTTTACCTTTACTTAGAAAGTTAGTGAATTTACAGCCAACTTAACTATAACTATTTTTTCCTCCTTTGTAACAAACTTTTAGTCTTACTTTTCTTGTATATAAAAACAGAGCTATGTAATTGTTTTCCTTGTGCAATGAAAGATTTTCCTTTCCACAGGAATTTCCCTCGAGCTTCCTTCCGTGGTTTTCAACGTAGGATTCCTCGGCTCCACCAACAAGTCTAGGTATCTTATCTCATTATGCATGATTACTGAAAAATCACCTTGACGACCACTATTTTGTTCTTATAAACCCTCCAAATTTGATTATTTATTTCAACTATTATATTTTTCTTTTCTTTTTTTTTCTTCTGCAAGGAATTGGATGAGGAAATTTCTTCACGTCACCTATCCAAGGAACAATTTTTGGAAGGTAAAAGATTAAAAAAAAAAAACTAAAAAGGTAGCCTTACTAACTAGTTCTTGTGTTATTCTACCAATCCCCAAATTTTCATAAAAATAAAGATTAATTCAGATTAGTGTTATTATCAGGAAAAAAAAAAAGATTTCTCAATTAAATTAATAACAATTGATCATCAAACTTTTGAAGATGATTTCTTTTAAATTACACATATATAAATATATGCATATAAATATATACAATGTTTGAAGATCGAACTTTTTTATATGGATGGCTAGCGTTCACTGTCGATGACTTAAGAGCCACATGTGTTTTGAATTTTATGGATGCGACTCTCCAAGGTTAATTATTGTCTAATATAATCTTTGTATTTATTTATGACACTTTTGCGTGGGACCATTTCTTATTAATTCCTTTATGATAAAACCATTTTGCTAACTGTTCAGTTTGATGCCACTAGGAAGGATGTTTCCAATTATTAGGTGAGGGATTGGACTTTGGATTTTGGAGGAGGAAAAGGCATCTCCAACGTGCTTCACATTCCTGTCTAATTGTGGTCTGTTCATGGCTCCTGTCTCCATCGGAAAGAAAATGGAAATCTCTTTTATTTTTTTGATTACATCAACTGTTGAATTTAATATTATAAAAACATAGATCAAACGTGACTGTTTCACCTGCACCCCTGAATACTCTCTTCATTTCATTAACTACTAATTTAATGTTACTTATAGTACAAATTTTGCATTTATTACTTTTATTATTTTGATATATTTGAAAACTTTTTCATTAAATTTTCTTAGAAAGTATTAAAGAGTCGAAAATTTAAAATGAAAGGAAGTAAAAATCGAAAAAGATAATGGTAAAATATCAGATAAAAATATTACTTGACTACTTGTGCAACGGAGGGCAGTAAATTTGCAAGAAAACCCATCCCTGGTACGATCAAAGCCTGCTTTAGTGGCATTACCAATCACTTTAGCCACA
This sequence comes from Theobroma cacao, assembly GCF_000208745.1. NCBI lineage: Eukaryota > Viridiplantae > Streptophyta > Magnoliopsida > Malvales > Malvaceae > Theobroma > Theobroma cacao. Next base: position 28,716,977 of record NC_030854.1, read on the forward strand.
GTTTAATAATTATGCTTTCAACATCATTATCTTGTGCTTCTTACACTAACACTAACGACTAACTATAAAGAACGAAAAAGACCCACACCCTTGATGCAAAATTGCCTTCCTTATGTCTCATAATCCTAAACATCTTGAGATACAACAAAATGCATAGAAACACCATATTATCGCATGTTACCTTCCTGCAAGACGTCAATCATATTGTAGATGCGCTTGTCGGCCTTTGACTGAACCTGCACTTGAAAAATATTTACAATCAAACGGTGATATATATAAGAGTACATATGAACTATGCCAATGGAATTCCTTCCCCACCCCATGAAAGAAAAAGATCAAGGCATTTACTATCAGCATAATGAACTCCAAAGAATACAATTTTCATGAGCTGAAACTACCAAATGCAATTTTCTCCTTTAGCAGTTTTTCAATATAATCTGGGCGTCATTAATCCATTTAGACTCATGAACAATTTCTTTCGAAATTTGTCAGAGTTGAAGATATTTACTACAGATATTCAAAATCCCACCTATTATTGGCTGAGCATGTGGCAGTTATCCCCTCAAAGCGGACCTTGTTGTAAACAGTAAAAACAAAACATTCGGTAAAATACTAGATTAGACTCAAAGTGGCTGGGGAAAAAGAAATAACAGCACCTTCTTAGCAAGGAAAAGTACAGCATCGACAGTACCCTCGGCATATATCGATCTGCCACAAACATTGTGCTGAAACTCAAATGAAACCCTGCAGAAGTATTTTCAAAAATTGGTCAAAGAAATTTCATTTGATGTTTCCAAGTTGACGAAGAAATAGTTATAGATGAGAATGTTAGTCATTACGTTTCATCAGGTGATGTTAGACAATACAAATGAAAAGCATGACCAGCCAAATGCTCTTCTGGAACTCCTACCATCTCGATCTGCTGCTTGGGATCGCGGATCATTTGTATCTGAAAAAAGAAAAGGAAACATCAATGATTAAAAAGTCCAAATTTTAGAAGGAGCTCTTTAATCAAAGAAATTTATCATGACAATAAACTGGTGAATTGCAGATGGGCAGATGGACCATTGTCACTCACTCTTAAAAGCAATATCCTCAACAAGAAAAAACCTAAAAACAAAAAAAAACCTCTCTCTCTCTCTCTCTCTCAATTGCATTGAGAAAATATATGAACCCCCCTCCCAAAAAATGAAATAGAATAAAAAAAAAGCGACCATAGAAGGTGATAGAGAAATTGCAATATGATCAGAAAAGGAAGAACAAACTTCTATAATAATGCCACCCAACAATGCCAACCAACAATTCTGAATTGACATGTCAGGAAAAATAGTCTATAAATATGGAACCAAGATACAAACACACACACACGCACGCGCGCGCGCGCGCACACACACACACATGTATGTATGTATGTATGCATGTATGGGATTATATAACAAACCAATGCCACAAGAATATATGATAAACATGCACCTGATCCATATCAAATGACACCCCCAATTTCTGAAAGCAAGATATTACAGCCTTAGCAGTCCCCGAGGTGTCCAGTTTGCTTGCTTGATGGGACTCCATCACCTTGAATTATAAAAAATAAGCATCGGCTTTATTACTAGCACATCAAAATCAACTTAGTAGAATAAAATCACCTTTTGATTTCTGAGATTCAATTGTCTAAAGAACTATTTCTTAAAGTTAAAATGAGTTAAGGCTCTACTTTGAAATATTGGTGAAGACAATCAATGTGTAACCAATAGGACTAACGGCACAGACATCAGGATTAATTACAAATAATATTCAAGAAAAGTGAAAGCAGTCCAAAAAAATTTTACAAACAGAAAACAAGGTTAATATAAGTTTCTAAACTCCCTATAGCATGTAAACACCATTGGATGTGATTATTAAATTTATAGTCAGCTGTAAACTCCAAAAGTTAACAGATATTTCAGTTCTTCATTTTTGGCACAAAGGTTTTTGAGCAGCTATTATCCAAAGAAAGAAGCAAGAGAAAAGCACCAAAGTACCATATGTTTCGATAGTTTCCAAAGGTGACATCCTATGTTACTCAGACTCAATGGTGACTATTGAATTGGATATGTATCCGACACATGTACAATTGTTTTTGAATTATTTCATATATATGAGGGGTCAGACCTCCATACCCATGTCCGATGGGTATGTGTCATACAGGGGTACTTCAAGGAAAATGATGAGTTGGAGCAACATCCGTTCCAAAAATCTCAATATCAAACTGGCTTTTTGATAGTGCGCCAAAAAGTTCCATTTTACAGCCTCAATTGTTCTTTAATTGTGCAATTGGTTATACCTTATAAACCTTGTTTCAAATGTTTTTCAGATTTCAGCAAAATAAAACTCGAAGGTTAAATAATGCAAACTTTTCAGCATTTCAATCTACATTAACAAGATTTTTTGGTGGCTCCCTTAATTAAATATACCAAAGTAATAGTGACATAGCTTGGCATATTCAAAGTAATAGTGACAGAAAAAATACCAGAAATTGCATTACAAATTTACAATGGATTTAACTAAAGCAAGGCTTAGAAGTTAAAGTGGAAGTAACAATTAAGGAACCAGACACATAAAAAATCACTACACAAGAACCATCCTAGCATATTTTCATGTCAGAAACAGCTTAGAACTATATGAACCATGAAGATAAGCGACAAAATTTCAGTCCCAAGAAATTGCACTAAGGCAAGGCTCAATTGGAAATTTGGAATTAATTATATTGGCCGGGGGGGGGGGGGGGGTGTTGGACCATGAAACCTACACAACAATAAAGGCTACCATAACTAGGAGTCACAAACCAAAACCCTTCAATTATTTTTCTGTCAAGCCATAGATCACACTTTTGGAATGTTCTTTCCAAACAACCTTATTGAAACAGTACCTGCAGAGAATATCCAGAGAAGGCTCCAGGAAATTGCTCAGCCATGATCTCCATGGCTGCAAGAAAGGCAACAACCTAACAGAGATGTCAGTATTAACCTACAATAAGAAACTATATTTTCGAACTATTTAAAGTGGTATTTTAACTATTTAAGGGTTAGATGACCTGTTTCCCCATTTGTGGTGAGATCACAGCATAAACATTTGAATCTTCAACAGTCTTATACAGTCGATCCCTGTCTCCACCAGTGGTTCCCATAACAAAAGGCACTCCAACTTTGGAATATAGCTCAGCATTATCTATATTTCGAAAAACCACATCCCCAAAAAGAAACAAATGAAGAGATCAACTCATAATGTTGAACTTGAGTAGCATGCACAAATTTATTTAACAAAACTGTCATAAGATAGTTCATGATATAACTGAGAGAAAAAAATCAGTCATGGTGCTAGATTATCTCTAAAACATGGCTTCAGCTTTTAGAAACATTATTCCTTGGACTATCAAAAAATTTCTCACTCAAGTTAAGCTTGCTTTATTTATTTCATTAATGTGAAATATAAGATAGTTTATATGTATGTTTCTCAACAGGTTACCATTAACTGCGGCAGGCACACTGTAGTCTACCATGACCAGGTTTGGATACTCGTGAAAGACAGAAGCAAGGATGCTTTCTCTTTCAGAAGGACCATGGACCAGAATCTCTTTGCCACACATTTCAATAGTTTGCCCAGACTCCTTCTCAGCACCAAAAGACACAGGAACAATATGAAGTCCAGCAGAATCTGCTGCTTTGATAACAGCCTTTCCCATTTTGCCAGTACAACTATTTACCTACAAATAAAGGAACAACAAAAGTAATGGAGTGATTATTAAGCCATGTTATATGGACATCATTCTTATAAAAAAGAATAATAACTACTTTTCGCAAGTGTAGTAAGTAGTCCTCTGAACTCAAAAGAGCATCAAGTTGGGGAAGCAACATAGAGCAAAAAGAAATGACGACTGACGTAGAAAAAAAGGTGGCTTTCAATATGTGGCCTCAAACCAAGATTTAAACAGAGTTTATTTAAGCACACTTGACATTTGAACTGTAATAATCACCGTTAACAAGACAGCTAAGAGATTAAGCACCAATTGGTACAATTCCTAGGTAAGTTTGGTAACATCCTACCCTTAAGAAAAGTTTACCTATCAGAATCCAAGAAAAAAGTACCAGAAACTGTACAGAATTTGATAACCTTGATGTTAGTGTAATAATTAGTGTAAGCAAGTCATCCCTGAAGTAGCTATCTGTGTTGCATGATCAAAGGTTTGCTGATTGAATGATGCACACAAGATCAAAAATGTCTACCAAAACAAGATGCATTGTTTGCCATTGATAAATTTAGAGCTTTGAGGGAAAAATATCATCAATTAGTTCTAGTGACAATGTTCCCCATCTAAAGTTTATAGACAAATCAATCCAATTCAAGCACATTGCATTGAAAATTTTCTTCTTCAACAAAAAGGAAAAATGGTACCATGATTGGGATGGCGAGGTCCAGGGAAGTTGATTTCTGGTTATGTTGGACGGCTGTGGTAGACATGGATAAGGACATTGCCGCTGGGATTGAACCAAAAGCTGCTTTCTTTGCAACAATACCTTGTCTTCTGTTGCCTTTAGATAACGATGGTAACTTCTCCGACCGAAACCCATTGACAGAGACTTTAAGCAGAGAAGCCATTTTGACTGTCAAAATAAACAACTAACTAAATAAATAAAACCTTCATATCCAAAGCTCGATTACAAGCATCTCACAGTTAGAAATTCTACTAGAATAAGTTAGTAAAGTATCTTAACTAAGAGGAAAGATTTAAGGTTTAAGATATTTTAAAATTAGCATCCAACATTAATCGATAGAACCAGTTAAAATTAACAAAATTTAAAATTAATTATCATCCAAGAATTTAAGTTGAAAATGAAAAGAATAGCAGAATATATATGAAAATGCAAGAATTTCTATATAAAAAAAGACAAAAAAACCGCAAAGAAGTAATGCTGACGGAAAAGCAAGCACTGACAAAGAGCAAGAGAGAGAGCGACGAACTGGAGCGCAGATGAAGAAGGGCCGCCGGGAAGAACGGATGTGGCGGCGGCTGGAAAAAGATGGAGGAAGAAGAGAAAATGTGAGAAAACTCCAGCTCGTTTGGAGTTAAAGAGTTGGCGAAGAAGAGCTAGGCAGAGATTTTATTTAATTTATTTTTCTATACTTTTGATTTAATTTACTTTGACCAAGAAAACCCTTTTTATTATTGTTGAAAATGTAATCAAAATATTTGGTAACAAAACCCTCACATAAACAATAAGAAATTATTGATATAATCTAATTCAGGATCATAACTTTAAAATATTTCTTAAGGACTTTTCTCCTTTTCCTTAATTTTTTTTTCAATATTTGTAGAAATGGAAATGAAAATAGTAGAATTTATTTAGCAAAATTTCAACTTTTATGGTTGCTAAATTGAACTGATTTTAGAACCACATGCACATGTTTTGAAATCCAAATTCGATGAATTAAATATTCATTAATGAGTCATCATATATTTATAAAATAATTTAAAAATAAAATAAAAAAATTTAAGTTCTTGTAAAAATCTTTCACCTAATACTAAAAATACAACACTCATGCAAACCATTTGAGACACCTCTGAAAAACGATTTTCAAATTTCAAAGAACATCGAAGAAAAGAATAAAAAAAAGTATTCTTCAATTTTAAAGAATTTCCAATAATTGTACTTGCATATCTCATTTGATAAAATTATTATTATCTTTGAATTTTTTAGCTTATTTTTGACACAAAATTTACATGCACGTATTCATGATTTAATATGATCATCCCAAAGAGCCCATGCTTGATTTGAATTAAAATAAGGAAGAACTTTTTTGGTTTTGAGAAGAAAACTAGGGAAAACTTAAAGAAGGTTCTCTGTGTTATTTTCCTCCAGTTCCTTAATAAGAATAAGCCAAGTGTTGTACATAAATATATATATATATATATATATATATATATATATATATATAATAAANATATATATATATATATATATATATATATTAAAAAAGAGAAAGAATAAGCCAAGCCTATGATGTTTTTAAGTTGGAAAATAAAATTTGTGTGAGATTCATGACAAGTCAAAAATTTTATATACAGGATTTAATTTAATGGAGAAAACTATAGAAAAAAGATAGAATGAATTGTATGTAAAAAAAAACAAAGAGTGAGCTATTTATGATAAATTATTTATCTTAAGAATGGTATCTGAAGTTTGATTGTCAAACACAAGAAAGTTTTGTTTGGTAATCTAAATGCTTAAATTACAAGTCTATCAATATAGTTACTCTGTATGCAACAACTCTCCTGTCCACCAAAGGAAAACACTGAAAGAGGACAAAATTTTTACTTTGAAATATTTGACAGGGGTCATCTGCCACTGAGTTCCGTTGTTGTGGTAAGATGACCTCCGGTGATGGAGTTGTCCATCTCTTCTCTAATGACTGGAGGCGCGGCCGGCCACATGAAAGCAGGCATTTCAGTAGGCACGGCCGGTGCAGCTACTTCCCCTGTAAGAACCTGCAAAGCAGTTCTCATAGAGGGCCTCTCAAATGGGTTTGGATGGCAACATGCCAGCCCCAACATAAGTATGCACCTTGCTTGATCCTCATGGAAATCTTTGTTTAATCGAAGATCTATGGCATCAGTGATTTGTTCCATCCTATGATGTTCCCATACCCACTCTACGATGCTTCTGTAGTAGTTGTTTTGCTCATTTTGATGCCCAGGTTTTCTCCCAGAGACAACTTCCAGTATAAGTACTCCGAATGCATAGACGTCAGTTTCGACAGTTGCCTTACCGGTGTGAAAACTTTCTGGAGACATGTAGCCAGGTGTTCCTGCAATCTCCTTGGTTGAATGGTGCGTTTTCTCATTCAATTGAACTGTTCGGGCCAGTCCAAAATCTCCCAATCGGGCATTGAAGTCTGAATCTAACATTATGTTACTAGCTTTTATGTCTCGATGAATAACCCTTTTCTCGCAACCATTATGGAGATAGTCCAGCGCCCTGGCTACTCCACAAATGATATTGTGCCTTGTTTCCCATTTCAGAGTTGTATCCGCATTGCTTGGAATTGTATTCCCAAATATGAACCTGTCTAAACTCCCATTTGGCATGAACTCATAAACGAGGAGGAGTTCGTCGCTTTCATAGCACCAACCCAATAGTTTAACAAGGTTCTTGTGGTGGAGGTTGGTGATGGTGGTCACTTCTGCTATAAAATCCTGCTTTCCATGTCGTGTATTCTTTAGAATTCTTTTCACAGCTACCTCCTCCTTTCTCAAAATTCCTTTATAGACTGTGCCAAATCCTCCACTACCCAGTTTGTTATTAGCACTGAAATTACTTGTGGCAGCTTTAAGTTCCTTCAATCTGAATTTCTGGGGAGCAGTGGATGACCTTTGAATTTCTTGTTCAATCTCCTTCTCGTCATCCTCCTTTTGTTTCATACTGTTTTTGTGTCTCCGATGTAACAAGTAGGAAAATCCAACTAACAAAATGATCACAATTATTGGAATCAAGATCCAAAGCCAAAGAAGATTGACTGAACCTTTAACTCTAATTTCAAAACTGGTGAACTTCCATGACCTCAGAGCATTGACCTGGGTATTCTCTCCTGTTGAACCTGAAAATCCCAGAAAAACATCCTCCGGAAGATGTTTAGACAGATCAAGCTCCACGGTGAAAATTGGATTCCCCATGTTCTGCTCACTCGTTCTAGTTAACACGACAAAAACAGTCATTTTGTCAGATTTTGCATCATACTGGATGCTAGCGGTGATATCTTCACTACTTGAAAGATTAACACCGTGGCCTATTAAGGGTTCTTGCTTGATGGAGTAGATGCTTTTCAGATCTACTCCAACATGGTTATCGTCTACATCCTCTGAATCACTCTTCCTAGTATCAAATTCCACAGCAACTATGCTGTTGACATTGATGGTACTTACATTTACAATCCCAAGCCATTGACCTGCACTATTGCTTGGGAGGGTCGTGCTGTCAGTTAATATGAAGGCTAGTCCCTCGCCGCCAGGAGTGGTCTGCGGTCTGATGTTAATCACAAAGGTTGAGCTGAATGATGACTTGGTGCCTCTTAGCTTGTCCCACAGTTTAAGTGGCTGGTTATACAGGATTCTTCCGGATGCATCCGCAATAACAGGACTCACTTGAATGGTATTCCTGATGATCGAGGAATTAAGAAAAACAAAATCATTGGCATCTGCTGTGCTGAATGATTGATAATTGAAATTCAGGCATTGAACCTGCATAAGGCTGCTGCAGATCACAATTGCTTGCACTAGCAGCTTAGCAGCTGGGAAGAAGGGCATGGATTTGGGGTCAGAAATCGTGTCAAGAATTGGCAAGGGATTTCTGAAACTGTTGATGCTAGTACAAGCTGAACATAGAAATTTCTTGCAGTCATAAAAAAAAAAAAAAAGATATAATCACTTTATTAGCAAATATCCTGTTTAAAGTGACAAACAGTTCATTGAGGACATAGGGAGTATTTTTCCAATTCCCTGTATCTTGGTCAAAGCTTCTGGGTTTGCAAAAACGTACAGGGCCCGCTTCACATGCCGTGATGGACATCGAAGAAATCCATGTAATCCTGGTCAAAATCAGCTTGACAATTAAATAAAAAACAATTAGCTGGCTCTCGCTGTTTTTTGGCTATTCCAGCAGCCAAGACTGATGGATGGAATGTGGGAAGGACCCAGAACTTATACCTGCCTGTCTGTCATTTGAAGAAGGGAAAATGTGATAAGACTTCATTAATTTTCTTCCAATCCTCTGGTGGAACTTGTAGTTTTCAGAAGTGTCAATCTCTTAACAACTAGCTTAAATTGTGGCAATTACTTATTTCTCTGGATTCGCCTTCCCAAACATCCTTCTCACTCCATGATCAAAGAAAGAAGAGGGAACTGATTTACATGCATAATGCTCATCCGGTGTCTACTAAATTTTGGCTGACATTAGCCAAAAGTCTTTGTAATAAAAGGTTAATGATTTGTAAAGGTATCACTGCACGCTTAACCAAAAAAGTTGCTACCAAACATCCTTAAACTGTTTCGAATCAACATTTTACTATATATATTTCGATGCAATATTTTGACAAGTTATCATGACTTTTTTCTATTTTTATTTTGAACATGAATTTAATGATTATTAATGCCATATTAAATAAGTTAAGACTGGATGTTTTTGATACCATCACTTCAATATGTAAATCGAGCAGCATTAGCACTTGGCTGCGTGTACGGTAAGAGAAAAGTAATATAAAAATGAGACCACTATTTTTATTATAATTTTTATGTAAATATTATAATATTTATATTAAAATTTTATCTTTAATAATAATTACAATATTATAATATAAAATTTTCAATGTAAAACATATTGTACAGATACTTAATTACATTAATTAATAATTAAACTAAATTCACAATTTTTTTATTCCATATTATATATAATATGTTTCTGCAGCATAATCTGTGATATACATATATATGTATTCATTCTTTTAGCCATATGTATTAATTGTATATATTTTCCTTTAGCTTGAGTCCACTGATACGTGAAAAGGATCCTTTTATCAAAACAAATATATACTCAAACAAATAATTTAAATTGATTTTATTATCATGCTTAACTTATATTTATAAGTAATGTGATAATCAAGTTTGTGGATTATGATGGTCAATTTTTATTCAATTAATTATTAAACTTAATAAGTTTTAGATCTAGAACGTATATTTTATATAAAAATCTATGAATTACTTAAAATTAAATGTAAATTAAAACAGGGTAATGAAAAACATGAATTGTTATAAAGATCCTTCCATCAGCCAATTGTTACTCAATGCCAATAAGACATTCTCTAAATGTAAGAATAAAGTCCTAGTACCTTGTAAGTCTTAGATTCAAGTCTTATTATGTATGAGTTTGATCTAATTCATATTCAGTTTTTTCTAACTATATACATGCTAGTTTGTTGGTTTTTTAATTGTTTAATTTATTTCGTTTTAATTTTTTAATATCCAATGTAATAGTTCTGTACATTTTAAGGGTTATTTGGTTGTTATTGTAATTTTTACTTGTATATACAACTTCATAATTAAATAATAATAATAATAATAATAATCATACTTGATTAGTTACATTATCAGACAACTGAATATTCAAAATTTAATCATCTATTAGGACACAATATCAACTAAATATTGAAATATTTTATGTTTTAGGTTCTAATTTTCTAGCCAATAGTTAGCCAACATTAATTTGTAAGCACATCCTAAATACCAAGTATCTAAGAAAAAAAGAATTTCTTTGAACTTTCATTAAATATTCAATCATAGTTAATTGTAAATTGTAGAACATTATCTTACTTGTAATAACCAAAAAAATGATAGTATTAGTGTAATTTGCATCTCTTAATCTTTTCCTTTGCAATCATAGAGTTAGAAGTAAAATTACTGAATTGAATCTAATCTCTATTCATATTCAAAAAAAAAAAAAAATCACACACACAGACAAACACACACATTATTACCTTATTAGTGTTGATCTGTGTGATTATCATTCGAACAAATAAAACAATAAAAAATACTTTCATATAAGATATACTCACTAAATATTTTTTTTAATAATCTCAAAAATATAAATTAGTTGTTTAAATACCCATATTACTTAAGACGCTTTACTTTGTCTCAATTCAATTCAATTGAAGTAAGATATTTTCTGTAATATAGTTTCTTAAAATTTCAATGATAATTTTGCTATATATTCCTAAATAAGCTTAGAAACTTTTTATTATTATTATTATTTAGAAGCGAGTAAATTACATAACATTAGGAATGATTCTTTAAATGTCAACAACTAACTCTCATTCAAAATTTAGGACATGCCTTATGATTGATGCAATGCATCATATGTTTGTAAAGCCATTTGTTTAATCATAATTCAGATGTCAAAGTCTCAAAAATAATTGCTTATAAGTAAGAGGAACAACATATAAAAAACTGAATGAACCAAAGAATATTAGTTCTCATTTGAAGACTTCTAACCTTTATAATGTTTTCTATTTCTGATATGACTTTTTAATTAGTTTTTAAGAAAAAAAAAGTTGTTAATTTAAAGAAGTATTGACTTCATCTTTTCAAGGATTTGAAAATTCTTATATACTCTAATAACTAGTTGATCAGCATTTCAATTAAAAAATAATGATAAAATCAAAATAATAGTGCAAAGAATGTTGATCGACTTAAGAGTGGCTCATCCCCAACGCCTCCTCATGCTGCTTGAATTCATGACCCGTGACACATGCTCACTTATATTTGTTCTTAATTAACTTCAAAAAACAAAGGAAACCGACAAATTATTACTACCGACAAATAACTGAGATATAACTGTTCAGTTACCCAGAAATTAGTGTGAGAAGATGCATGAAAAAGAGAGACAAAATTCAACAGCTGCCGGGAAATCATGCTCTTAATTTTTTGGATTAATGAGATCCAAAAAATGAAAATGAAATGCAAAATAAAATTTTTGAAGCACATATCGATAACAGAATCAATGCTGAAAGTAGAAATGTTTATTGTCCAAAGTCCTCTTATTGAATCACAGCGGCAAAACACAGAAGAACAGATATAGAGAGACGCTGAGGCTACACAAGAGTACTGGACACTAGTCTAGGCTATAGGTACGATCAACCCATCAGAGGTCCAACCTAGGGTCATACTCACAAGGCAAGTTCTTCCTCCACAAAACATGCTCCATAGCTCTTCGCCTGATGCAACATCCCTTTCATCCATAACACCCTCTCACCCTCCTTGCAGAACCAACTTTTCCATGTTTTCTATCCATCAAGTGCTCCTTGTATTCTCCTTTAATATTGGCCTGCAACTGTAACACCAAAAAAGTATTTCACAACCTAAATAAAGGGAGCATCTATATTGATTCCTGACAATTAAACTCCAAATTACCACTCTACATGTGTATTGTATATTGGATTGAGATTCTTACTCTCTGCCAGAATAGATTAAGCAAATCTCACTGAAACCTTCAACCAGCTGCTTCTTGAATAAGATGTTATCAGTGATCTATAGATTGGAACATGTACAAACTTGGTCTGAAGAAGCCAGACAGCAAGCCCGGCATTGAACCTTCGGTGGGATCACTGAAAGGGGGGGTCCTCAAAACAGTTGATTTATTTCAGAAACGATAATGATCTGGAAATTATTAAGGCTTCAGGTTGTACAATGGTAGAAGAAGCCATGACCGAGACAGTAACTGACATGAAGCATCTTAGCTTCTCATCCATATGCACATGAAGAAGGCAGTTCTGCGAGGAAGTGAGATAGTGTCTTGGGTGAAGGGACTGTTGCGTCAGCCAAGGAGCTTATGGGCATATTTTGTGGTGGAAGAACTTGCATTGATTACGACTATAGGATGGTCCTAGGATGCGTTCCTCGGACCTGGAGGCACATTCACTTGCAAGAGAGTAACAGTTAAACTCATGTGAGATCTTCAGAGAGTCGGAGGGTGATGATCCCCATCCCATTCTCTCTCTCCCTCTCCGCAAGGGTCTGAGATCTGATCTCAGTGAAAGCTTAAGCTATATAGGTCAGGCAAAGTAAACGTCATCCTCTTTTTCTTTGTCGGTAGAATTTTTAGCCCTTGGTGTCAATAATTCATTTCCACCGACCATCAGTATGTCTGATTCTCTATGTTCAAATTATCTCGAGACAGAGCATACAGAAAAAGGCAATAACATGCAGTGACAACAAACCTCAAACCAATTTGTAAAAGAGCAAAAGTACATTGTCTAGGCTGTAAAATCTTCAAATGCACATATCGAGACAGGACTTTATGTCATACATTGGTTGTTGGCAGCTTTAAAGGTCCCTTCTTTAACAACACATCAAATAATGTAAGTTCGGTTCGATGAAACTTAGCCACACAAACAGAAAATGAAAAGCAGGGACGATATATGAGCAATCAGTTGTTTTCTTTTCCAGCTGGAAATACAGTTTGATGTTACCCTAAAATATTCAGTTGGTAATAAGAATTATAGTCATACAAAATAATACCAGTCATATCAACTAGAAATTAGTCGGAATGTCCAATAAAGAAAAAACCCTTGGTTGTAAACAGCGACTTCACGGAGTTTACAGAACTTTAAAACAAAAGCAGCCATAAGCAATAATCATAATGCTCAATCCCATCATGCAGTAGAAAAACATGCCATTAATGGCCAAAAAGGAAAAAGACCAAGCAATTAATATTGCCACAAAATTTCAACAGCAATTCCACTTCTAATTATCTGTTTTGGTCACTAGTAGCCACACCTAAACCACAAAATAGATAACGGAAAAGGTGGGTCTAATGCACGTAGCAGAATTTAGAGCTGAGCTCTGCTTTTTAATTCACCAGGACGACCTTGATCTGGCTGCAGCCGTGACAAATTTTTGGGCTCCCATATCTGTGTGTATGCTTTGGAAATGAAAAGGAAACGAATATGTCAGACATTGATTTGTTCATTTTAGAGTAACTTCTTTCGGAATAAAGCATATGATAGATAACACAAATCCTCTGCCCCCTTTCGTGCCTCCATCCGTGCCTCCTCTCCATATTTTTGCCACCTATCCTATCCCTTAATGAGATGTTAAAAAAGGTAGTGGCACAATTTTTAACACCGTTAACGTCACTTTAAAGAAAAAAAAACAAAATCTCATACTAAGATTTCTTCCTATTTGCGAACACAAATCCTCTACCCCTTTTGTGCCCCCATCCATGCCTCTTCTCTATATTTTTGCCATCTATCCTATCCCTTAATGGGATGTTAAAAACGGTAGTGCCACAATTTTTAACACCGTTAACGTTACTTTAAAAAAAAAAATCTCATTCTAAGTTTTCTTTCTATTTGCTGCCTACTTCACTTTTACCTTGTTTTGGCTACCTGCTTCTCTTTTGCTTCACTTTCACCAAGATACTTTTTATAAGTTTTTTTTATTAATTCTTTAGGTAATCACACAAGGATTGCAAACCATCTTCCAACTTGTTTATCCCAGATTGAGCACGTCAATACACATTATGGTAGAAAACACTCTCCTTTGATGCTATTCCAGAGCAATTAGCGATTTCAAGTTCAACAACTTGAGGGAGATTAATTGTCCTTTGAGATATTAAAAAAATACGCTTACGCGGAGAAGCTAATACATGTGTATGTTCTGTAATAAATTTAGCAACACGTAATTTATCATCATATCGTGAAACTTTTAATATAGTTAAGTATCCAAATCTTGTTTCTGGACTATGACTTTTGATATTATCATCTCTTTTATCATTTCTTCGAGTTCCTTGGCAAGAACAACAAAAAACCCATCTACCCAATTACCATACTTATTCTTATGTCCTTTAGTTCTTCGAATACTAAATCCAACTTCTTTGGCATATCTGTTGTAAAAATCATAAATATCTTGTTCTGTTTCAAATTCCATTCCAACTTTTGGAATAATTTCTTCTGACATATTTTTATGAGCTGAAATCATAATATTAGTATTAGAATCAATCATGTTTGAACACTTATCTTGCTCAAGATTCTGCTCCTCCATTGGTTTAATTGATGGCAGAATATCATCTTCAGTAAATTCTAATATTTGACATAATCAATCTTTATTAATTATATTTGTAGTTTCTTTATTCATACCTTAAAAAATAAAAATAAATAAATTTAGTTATCTTTTAAATTAATAGAAGAATCATACCTTCTTTTCCTACTATTTCATTCTATATGCTCAAAAATTTATTAATTAAACACAATTAATGATAAAAATACATCAAATTTGAATTAAACAATACACATACCACATATATATAAATATATAAAGTTTAAAAAAATAAAAAATAAAAAAATAAAAAAGCCTAAATTAAAAAGTTAATGAAAAGAGAACCACCTACGACTAAATTTGATATCAATATTTTCATGAAAGAACAAAATATATAATGAAACATGAATAATTATGAATAAGACATAAAAAAAAAATTGAATGCCTTTCAAAAGAAAAATATGAAAAACGTTATTTGCAAGCACAAAATTCAATAAAACCTCATGTACTGAATCAATAAATATAAAATTGAAATCTAANAAAGTTTAAAAAATAAAAAAATAAAAAAGCCTAAATTAAAAAGTTAATGAAAAGAGAACCACCTACGACTAAATTTGATATCAATGTTTTCATGCAAGAACAAAATACATAATGAAACATGAATAATTATGAATAAGACATAAAAAAAACTGAATGCCTTTCAAAAGAAAAATATGAAAAACGTTATTTGCAAGCACAAAATTCAATAAAACCTCATGTACTGAATCAATAAATATAAAATTGAAATTTAAAGAATTAATAAAAAAACTTACAAGAAGTATCTCGGTTGAAGTGAAGCAAAAGAGGAGCAGACAGCCAAAACAAAGTAAAAGTGAAGTAGGCAGCAAATAGGTAACACAAATCCTCTGCCCCCCTTTCGTGCCCCTATCCGTGCCTCTTCTCCATATTTTTGCCACCTGTCCTATCCCTTAATGAGATGTTAAAAACGGTAATGGCACAATTTGTAACATCGTTAACGTCACTTTAAAAATTTAAAAAAAAAAACAAAATCTCATTCTAGGATTTCTTCCTATTTGCTGCGTACTTCACTTTTACCTTGTTTTGGTTGCCTGTTCTTTTTTGCTTCACTTCAACTGAGATACTTTTTGTAAGTTTTTTTATTAATTCTTTAGATTTCAATTTTATATTTATTGATTCAGTACATGAGGTTTTATTGAATTTTGTGCTAGCAAATAATATTTTTCATATTTTTCTTTTGAAAGGCATTCAGTTTTTTTTATGTCTTATTCATAATTATTCATGTTTCATTATGTATTTTGTTCTTGCATGAAAATATTGATATCAAATTTAGTCGTAGGTGGTTCTCTTTTCATTAACTTTTTAATTTAGGCTTTTTTATTTTTTTTATTTTTTAAACTTTATATATTTATATATATATGTGTATGTGTATTGTTTAATTCAAATTTGATGTATTTTTATCAGTAATTGTGTTTAATTAATAAATTTTTGAGCATATAGAATGAAATAGTAGAAAAAGAAGGTATGATTCTTCTATTAATTTAAAAGATAACTAAATTTGTTTATTTTTTATTTTTTAGGGAATGGATAAAGAAACTACAAATATAATTAATAAAGATCGATTATGTCAAAGATTAGAATTTACTGAAGATGATATTCTATCATCAATTAAACCAATGGATGAGCAAAATCTTGAGCAAGATAAGTGTTCAAACATGATTGATTCTAATACTAATATTATGATTTCAGCTCATAAAAATATGTCAGAAGAAATTATTCCAAAAGTTGGAATGAAATTTGAAACAGAACAATATATTTATGATTTTTACAATAGATATACCAAAGAAGTTGGATTTAGTATTCGAAGAACTAAAGGACATAAGGATAAGTATGGTAATTGGGTAGATAGGGTTTTTTGTTATTCTTGCCAAGGAACTCGAAGAAATGATAAAAGAGATGATAATATCAAAAGTCATCGTCCAGAAACAAGATTTGGATACTTAGCTGTATTAAAAGTTTCACGATATGATGATAAATTACGTGTTACTAAATTTATTGCAGAACATACACATGCATTAGCTTCTCCGCGTAAGCGTATTTTTTTAATATCTCAAAGGGCAATTAATCTCCCTCAAGCTGTTGAACTTGAAATCGCTAATTGCTCTGGAATAGCACCAAAGCTGATGATTTAATTTTTTATTGTTGATTATAATACTTAATTAATTTTTTATTTGTATATGTATAGGCTCAAATACCATAAGTTCCTATTTCACAAAGAGAAACTTCAAAAGGAGACGAGAAAGATAGATGAAAGATATGACTTCACCAACATATTTTAAATATTATTGTAATTTACTTACGCAGGATAAAAGTGATTTAGTTTGCTTTTAAGATAAAACTTTGGTTTTAATATTTGTTAAGTTCTATATAGTTTGAATTATGCCAAACATTGTTTTATTTGATATCAAGAATAAATTTGGAGTCTTCCACTTCTATTGGGTGGAAAGTTGGGATGCCGAACTTGTGGGCATGTTTTTCATGGAGGCTGCATTGTTCGATGGCTAGAGAAGAGTCACTTGTGTCTGCTGTGTCGCTATGCCATGCCACTTGATTGATGAAGAGTCTTTTTTTTTTCTTTTTCATTATGGGCATGGATAAATCCCACGTTTGTAATTCATGAAGTCAAATAGATATTGAGTTTTGCTTCAATTATAAATCTCATGTTGTTTTCAAGTTAGGCTTACATATTAGCTATATTTCTTTGTTTTCTACCATAATGTGTATTGACATGCTCAATCTGGGATAAACAAGTTGGAAGATGGTTTGCAATCCTTGTGTGATTACTTAAAGAATTAATAAAAAAATTTACAAAAAGTATCTTGGTGAAAGTGAAGCAAAAGAGAAGCAGGTAGCCAAAACAAGATAAAAGTGAAGTAGGTAGCAAATAGGAAGAAAACTTAGAATGAGATTTTGTTTTGTTTTTTTTTTTTAAAGTGACGTTAACGGTGTTAAAATTATGGCACTACCGTTTTTAACATCCCATTAAGGGATAGGACAGATGGCAAAAATATGAAGAGGAGGCACGGATGGGGGCACGAAAGGGGGCAGAGGATCTGTGTTCGATGATAGAAGGGTACATAAAAAAAAAAAAAATCTGTTGTTAACTTTTTTAGATTGTAATTGTAAACGAAAAAATTTTACAAGGTAAAGGTGAAAACCTATGTGAATCCAAATCTTTGTCATGTGTTCTATTTTTTTTTTTCTTATGTGATAATACTTGTTTGGTTTTTCTTTTTTATGTTTTAATTTTTGAAATCATATTTTAACTTTTGAGTGATATTTTCGTTGTAAATAGATGAAAAATAAATCTCAAATGAAATCAAAATCATATTTTTGTTATTAAATCTTGTTGTTTTAGCTTCAAGAGAGTGAAAAAGTTTGAGAAGAGGGAGAGGACATGGTCGGATCAGCTTGTTAAAATCTTATAAAATGGTTTAATCTAAACTAACATTGTTTATTCAGTATGTATGTCAAAGTTAGCATTGAAGGCAGATACTAAAAGAATTGAGTTTAAAACTGTTTGCTAATTATATGTCTTCTCAATTTAATAAAAATTTAAATAATTTATTACTCTTTTATAAATTTAAGATTAAATCATTTAATAATTTTTAATAATAATTTCTATAACGTTTATAAAATTTAATAATTTTTGTTAGTAACTTTTATTTTTTAAATAACTTCAAAATTGTAAATCATTTAAAATGATATCATACGGAATGTAATAGATATATAATAATTTTGTCCTTAAAACTAACTATTTAAATCCTCAACTTAATATATAATAATTTCAGTTCTTAAATTGGCAAATTAAGCCACCCCATGCAGCTTCAAGTAAATGGGAAAATTATCAAGAAAAGGAAAACTCACACGATGGAATCCATTATAATTTGGCAAACAAAAAAAAGAAAAAAAGAAGAAGAAGAAAGGAGAAACAAAGAGGAAGCAATTTGTTGATCATAAATGAAAAATGTTTTAAAAATTACAAGATTTAGAACACTTTTGAGATGCAAGACCTGAAATAGGAAAATATATAACGTAATCACCTTTATTATCTGTTCAATCCCATACGTGAATATAGTAGAAGCCGCAGAGCCCTTATTCCTTCCAATTTTTCTTTCTTGAAAAAGATCAAGTTAACTTTTATTGTCAATTAACAGAGCTTTGGGAAACATCAAATCAAAGAACTAAGATTGAATGATGCCATCATCTTTGCTAATTCATTAGTCATTTGCATCTGCAGCTTCAGTCTTTCTAACTCACACATAGCCTGGAGAGTTGGATCTTGTATTTCTGCTGGTTCTGGTTGATCCTGAGTGGTCCCAGACGCAGCATCTTCCTTAAGATGAATTTCATTGGATTGTGGTGCTGTGGTTCCACTGCTAGAGACATGTTCTCCATGACATGTTTCACGTCTCATCTCCTTTGCAGCACAAAGAGCATGCGCAGCAAAATTACAAGCAAAACAGTTGTAGGACCAATACTTGCAATCCAACAATTTGTGACAGATATCACAGAAACGGGAGGAAACATTAGGGAAAGGGAGAGAATAAGTGAGGCTAAGACTATGCAAATGAGATTCGTGTTTTATAATTTGAGGTAAGAAAGCACATGGGACATGGAGATCAACGTCACATAAAGGACAACAATAGGAAAAGGCATTTCCAGTGTCACCACACGCATTACAGGCGAAGGTGCCAGCCAAGTGGGTGGTGTATGGGACGAGCGTAAGATGGTGAAAGGGGTGCGAAGGATGTTGCAAGGAACGACCTGCATTGCCACATTGTTCATGGAGGAAAAACTTGCAGCCCAAACAGCCATATGCAGATCCTGAACAAAATGAGTCGCAGCCTGAGCAACGGTATTCATGATCTCCTGGCTGCAATTGGTAAATTCTCAAGTTATGTTGGTGGCCAAAATGCTTGTATTCCATTATCTCTGTCTCTGTTTACTGTAGTTTGGTTGATAGAACTGCTTTATTTATAGCATTTCTCGACAAACTAAGTCAAGTTTTCATTAGTTTCTAAAAGGAGAGTTTCATGTTTCTTGTTCTTTATTGGACAAATACAATATGCATATATTAACAAGTTGCTAAAACTTTAAAGCTTTTATAGCTGGCTAGTTGGTCTATGCAACTGCCAATTGATAGTGGACATTTTTATAGTTTGACTTGGAAAAAATGAACTATTATTCAATGATTCGATTGTAGATGTATATCCGCCATTTTATCTAGGTTTGAACACTTCAAATGCGCACAGAAAACAATATATTGACTTGCAGGAAAATTCTGAGAAGTTTGGCTTAACAAACAATATTATTGATTTTCAAGAGTCCATTTTTCTACATTTTCTCTTCTCCCTAAGGTTACTTTCCCTCAATTCTCCTAATTCTGTACCTGCAAGACACAGCACTTGCATATAAAATAAAATAAAATA
Source organism: Theobroma cacao (assembly GCF_000208745.1). Lineage (NCBI taxonomy): Eukaryota > Viridiplantae > Streptophyta > Magnoliopsida > Malvales > Malvaceae > Theobroma > Theobroma cacao. The sequence goes on from NC_030854.1 coordinate 28,737,104, forward strand.
AACAAGCCAATCCTCATTTCGCAAAAAAGTCCTCCTTTTATATTTTATTCACTCATAAATCCCATTGATCTTAATTGCAATTATGGCAAGATGAGTTGATTTTAATAAAAAAAAAAGTGTAATAAAATTTCACATAAAATTATAACATAAAAGATAATTTTATATGAGAAAATTGTGAAAAAGGGCCATCTTCATAACTTGATTTTAAAAATACCCATCAAAATAAAATTAATAATTTTTAATTATATTTAGTCATGACTTGATAAAAATATCTTTGAAACCATTTCAAATAAATTAAACAATCTATCACAATTTTTCCTCATTTCCGTCTCCACTTCCGATTTCTCTCTCTCGCCATCCAACTCTCTCTAATTTTATCGATTTCTCTCTTCAACATCTATCTGTTGTGCTCTTGATTTTTCTCTTCCGTGCCTTCAGGATGCCGAAAGATGGTTTTGATGTGCTTGGGGTGGGCGGCTATTTGGAAAATTTAACTTTTAGATGTTTTGGATGAAACTTAAATGATAAAATTGATCACAGATATTTGAAATAACTTTTAATTAAAAATATGTTAGAAACATTTTAATCGGTGCTAAATCATAAAAGAAAAATAAAAGGAAATCAAGAGAGTTGAAAGGATTTAAAGTTTTAGTTCGTAAGTAACAATAATATTTCAGACATTAAAGTATAACAAAATTTTTTTAAATATGACATGTAACAATAATATTTTTTCAATATGACGTGTAACAATAATATTTTTTTCAACATGACGTGTAACAACTTTTTTTTTTAACTATGACGTGTAACATGTTTTTATACATAGCGTGTAAAAATAATATTCTTTTAACATGATGTGTAACAACTTTTGTTAATTATGATGTGTAATATGTTTTTATACATGACGTGTAACAATAATTTTTTTTCAACATGACGTGTAACATCATATGCACTTAATATAAAGAGATTTAATGCATGACGTGTAACATGTTTTTGTACATAACGTGTAACATCATGTGTATGGCGTGTAATATCACGTGCATTTGATATAAAGAGGTTTCATTAAAGATAATTTTGTTCAACTTAATTAAAAACAGTTAAAATTATAAAAAAAAAATAATTTTGGAAAGCATCTTATTTTTAAGCGTAATTTTTTAAAATGCCTCTTATTATATTAACTAAGTATAAAGGTTTTGATGTGTATCACTGAGAGAATCTAAGATAAATGCAATCTGTTCTTGAAAAAGTATATGTAAAAGGAACAGAGGATAGTATACCTAAAACCGAACATATTGGTAGCATAATAGGAGCTATGATATTGGCAAGTATTCAACAAGAAAATAAGCTGACAACTATATAATTAACTTGAAAAATTCTAGCGCTCTGGAGGCTAGCTCTAATTTATTTACTATTGGGATTCAGATACAAACATCAGTATGAAGTTACAGGAGAACCTGGGATATCCCAATTAGAAGATTTCCTACAATTTTTTTTTCTGCCGGCCTGTTACATTGCCAGATACGATCTGTGTCGAGCCAATGCATACTAGACAAAAAACTACAACCTTGCAATTTAGGAAGTGTTACCTGTGGCTAAGGCCGGCACTGGGCCACCTTGGAGGTTCAATACCCGCGACTTGAACATTGTGCAAAGGGGCAACAAACACGGTAAGAAAGAGGTGAACTTCCCAATACAATAGAAGTAATTTCTTCTGTTCTTCCTCGAACAATCTTCATCAAGCAGATTCCTTCCCTCAACGCACACGCTTAGACAAGCAGAGAAAGAAGCAAAAAGTTGCACAAGGAGCAAACGAAGATAGATAACTAATAGAAAGAGAAGATGAAAGCACTTCAGGAGGAGCATATGTATCACCATTTCAGTCATCACCATCCAATGGTACGTACCAATTTAACCTCTTCAGGAAACGTTACCTGTTCTGGGTGCAAGCTCGACATACTACCAGCTAAGGGCCATTACCACTGCAAAACCTGTCCTTTCTACCTTCACCAAGTGTGCTACAATATGCCTAGGAAAACCCGACATCCTGGCCACCCTGCTCACGTTTTAACCCTCCATATCATGCCTTCATTTGGAGAGGAAACCTTCAAGTGTGAGGCTTGTGGACATCATATCAATGGATTCTACTACTACTGTGCAGAATGTTCCACTTGCTACCATATCTTATGCTCGGCACTGCCACTTTCTGTAGCAATCACTTCCCATCTTCACACGCTCAAACTAGAGTTTTCACCTCCTTATGACTTGCGATGTGACATATGCAAAGAACCGGCCAGCTATAAAGGATGGCTTTATAGGTGTCAAATCTGTGAGTTTGATACACATCTTGCCTGTGCCATTTCCAATCAAAGAACACAATCTTTTCGGCATCCAACTGCACCATTGCCAAACCCTTTGACAAGACAGATTATGTATTCCTCAGCATCCCTAATGGAAACTAAACAAAGAGAAGATTATGTCAACGAAGGCACAGAACTAAAGCAATTAGTATCCCAGGGCGTCCCTAGGAACATCAGAGAGAACAGAACACAAGAAAATTTTCTTAAAACAGTGGTTGGATGGGATGAGAGATTGCATAGTCCTAAAAGGAAACTTACAACAAGAAATGGCCAGGATGAAAACTTCGGATCAAGTCACAAGCCGGATATTGCTGGCACTTCTCCGAAACCAAAAGTACAGGCACAAGAGACAGACCAAACAAGTCTAGTTTCAGGTGACTTGAGTACAGCTCCAAGTTACCAGTTTAGCGATGGATGTTTTTCAATAGATTTGGCAGGATCTTATTCAAGTTTCGATCATACAACTCTGGCAAGAAAGGAGCCTAAACTTTCTGATACAAGCCCTCTCCAGAAGGTTAAAGAAACAATCAGTGATGGAAATGACATTATGATCGAGAGGATTATGAGCAACTTTGAACTAACCAAACAAGAAACTATTTATGCTAAGAAGGAAAGTTTTGATTTTTGTAACCCGGACAGTAGGATGAAAGAGGGATTTTTAACCGGAGATGGTACTCATTCAGGGGGGCAGAGGAATAGAAAGAAAATGTCAAATGAATCCAGGTGCGTGTCTGGAATTGGAGATCAGAGCAGCAAATCCGAGCAAGTAAGTGCAAGTAACCAAATAACATACTCTAGCATGGCTATCTTTGTCTTGTACAAAATAGTTTTGACAAGTTTACATGTTCTATAACCTCCTGACATTATCTCAATCCAATTGATAATTACTTCCCTCCATATTTTAAACAGATTAAGTTCTTGCAGAACTGAACAAAATTCAATAATACTTTTTTTGTCAAATGTGGGTAAAATCATTTATTTTTAAAGGGTAATAGATTAATGCATCGTTAGGTTGTTCCGTATTTGCAGGGAAGATCAGGGTGTTCATCTTGTTGGAAGCTCTTCCAATATTGCTTTTCTCCTAAGTATGAGAGAAGTACTACAGTTTTCAGTGATGGAAGAAATTGAAAAGAAGAAAAGGGAAATTGTGTGCAAGATTGTTAATTTTCAATCCAGGGTAGAAAGCTACTCACCCAGGATGCTCCTCCTTTTTCTGTTTTTCCCCTTTCAAACACATAGTTGTAAATTGACAATACGCTAGCTATTCAAAGTTTTGGCTAGCTTAATATGATGTCCCTTCAATCTGAGTCAGGGTTCCATTATCATCTCCTTTAAAGTTTGGCAAGCAATGTAATGATGAACAAATGAAAGTAGTATTTGAGTTTACCTCAATCCCCTGGTGTAGTAGCCTATTAGGATCACAAACTGAGACATTCCTAATTGCTGTATCTCATGATTGACAGGATTGAAGTCTCCTGACTGCAACTAATGAAACTGAAACCTCATACTCCTACAATAATCGGATTTAATCCACTTTTAGACACCGCTTTAAGTTATTATTAAATATTTGGTCTTTAAAAATTTTATTATTTGCATATCATGTCCTCACTTATATTTTGTGTACTTTCGAATTCAGATCATTTAATGCATCCTTATTTGATAAATTATTACTCTGATTTGATATTTACGGTGTCCAGCTTGTAATGGCAAAACTCAGGAATGTCCAGCTTGTAATGGCAAAATGCAGGAATTATAATTCATATGGCTTAGGAGAGGGCTCAAGAGTTAGCTATTGAGCACACTGGAAAAACAATACCTTACCTTCTGTTAAATATATTAGCTCGCTTTGACTTGAGATGAATAGATATAATTAGCTGAACAATGCAAAATAAATGAATAACTGGCAAGAGTTAAACTCAAGCGTTAACTTCCCTGTGAAAGAGACAACTAGAAAAGTACAGGTTGTTTTCTTCCCTGGATACCGAAGCTGTCCCCTGACTAAAGTAAATTTTTTAGTATCTCAGATTCGCCATTGTATTCTGTTTTCATTCCAAACAAAGCAAACAGTTATAATGTCAAGCCCAAATGATGCAGGTCGACTTGGCATATGGCGGAGATTTAATAATTTTTTAACCAGATAACCTTGCAATCAGGGTTTGTCATAATGCGACATCTCATGGAAAATTGCGTCCAGGAGATGACATGTTCACATACAATCTGCTCAATAACTTAGCAATTCAAATATCCTTATAGTGCTTCTGAATTCTCCAGCAGATTAACGATCATTTCATGGAGACACAGAAAGGCAGGCTTGATATGGATCCAGTTATTCAACATTTCAGTCACCTGCATCCCTTGAAACTGCAAAGTTTTCAACCGCAAACCACAAATACACTTATATGTGCAAGTTGCAAGTTAGAGGCCTCAGGATGGTTCTACTTGTGCAGTACGTGCAACTACTGCCTACACAAAACTTGCTCCCGGATGCCTCAAAAAAAAAAAAAAAGCACCAAGTCGACCCAAAACATAACCTTGTTCTTCTTTCAATCCCTGTTATGCCACTGGTTCCTTCAAGTGCAATGCCTGTGGGAAACTTGGCAAAGGTTTTTGCTACCACTGTAAAGATTGTCAGCTTGATATACACACTCTTTGCGTCTATAAGCCCTCATCAGTCAATACTAGTACCCACCATCACGCCCTGGAACTTTGTTTCAGCTCCCCCTATAGTAAGAAGAAATTTCAGTGTGACATCTGCAAGCAATATGGTTCAAACCACTGGCTGTATAGGTGTGGCTCCTGCAAATATGATGTTCACATGAACTGTGCCATCGCCAACCAATTGCAGGCTGCAAAGAGATCCAACAGAGGAAGCAACGGATTCTGTGCCCTACTGATAGTGCCAATACTCAATTCCAACCAGTAAGAGAGATCCAAACTCAACAAACACATGAGGAACAACTGCAGTGCCAGGCCAATGGAGCATGCAGTCAACTTCAATCTGTCACAGGCTTCCAACAGACACAGCAGGATCTACTGCTTTGCCACAACATTATAGCCAGTACTCATTCTCAACCTGTCACAGGGATCCAACACACACAGGAGAAAACACTGCATCACAGCAGCAGTTCCAATATTCAAATTCAACCTGTCAGAGCAATTCAAGTCCAACAAACACATCAGAAGCAACTTCTATACCATGCTGATAGAGCTAACGCTTACACTCAACCTGTCAAATGCATCCAACTAAAACAGCAACAGCCCCAACTGCTTACGTCTCAAAGTTACCCTCCCCAATTTTCCAAATTCATGACCGACCTTCCATATTCAGGTTCAGCATTTCACCATGTTTCTCAAACAGTAATACCTATACCACAACAACAAATCTGTGTTCCATACGTTCATAATTCAAATCCAATTCCTGAAGCTGGTTCATCAAATTGGAAACAACCTTACAAAGTGAATGATTATACAGCAAGTATGCCAACTTTGGCTGTTCATCAGCATGTTCCACAACCTATTCATCAAATGAATGGTTCTACAACAAGTGAGCCAACCTTTGCTGCAGTTCCTCAGTATGGTCAGCCTCCTAACACAACAAAGGCCGGCAACAATCTCATGGGCCATGTGGTTGAAGAATTAGTTGATGGTTTCATTCCACAAGCAAGAGGGGCTATATTTCAAAGTGTAACCTCTGGAGACCTTCCGTTTGATCTAGATATTGTCAATTCCTGATAGCTGAACCAAGGATTTGGATGCTAGAAATCATACGATGCATTACCTATATCTGCTGCCTTTTCTTTCTTTCTCTAATTTTTTTTTCTAGCTCTATATTCGGCTTTTGTTTGCATGAAAGTCCTTTGTTATATGCGACATTATATTAGCAGTTTAATCTAGACTGCAGTCTTGATTATCTTTGATTATGACTTGTTTCAATAACTTGGCAATATCCTTGTCACTGCCATCATCATCTTTATTATTACTGTATGTTGCTACTATATTTGATTCTGTTTGTAGCATATTCTCAAAATGATTATCTCTAGTCATAACTTTTTTCCATTTGTTTCCTAATTTCAGCGCTTTAGCTCTCACAATCTCATCCTATGAGGTTCATTCTTCCTTTATCATAACAAAACATCTTACAAAAATCACAATACTGCTCCTGTGTCCAGTAGATCACTCAAAACTCCCAAAATTTCGACCAATAACATAGCTAAAATTTCAATCTTGTGAATACAGAACAAAACATGATTTAATCTATTCTAATATGTGTGTGGAATAGTGTTTTATAACTAAAGAAAGGAATGAATTTGATGAGATCCAGAGGCCATACTGTAAAAAAACAGGAAATGAAACGCTGATGACAAGCATGAGCTTCTTCATTCTATGAAAGGTTATAGAGCTTTATATAACTATCTGAATAGATCAGTAGTGGTTGAAATGAGGGAAAAGTATCAAAAAGAAAAAGGACCTTACAAAATGTGGCAGAAGACAATATTATGCAGCTTAGGTTTTGACAGCAATTAATTTGTTTTAAGGTTGAATGTGATGGAAACTCTTCTTGAGCCATTAAGGCTCATAAAAAGACAACTGCACTTTGTATCTGTTGATTTTCCTGAATAAAAATTATATAATATACACTGTTGAAGACTTGCAAGGTAAAATAATCACAATAAATAAAAGGAAACAAAGATTGCACCTATTGTTTTTCCTCAAAAGATCTCAATGCCTTTTTCACTAAAAAATAAAGAAATCAAAACCAGACAAATTTCTAGAAAGTCTACCCTCAGCGGTATATATCCACCAGCATTCAGCAAACTAAAATCACATTTTCTTCCCTCTTTAACTATGATGTTGCTGCAATAATTGCCACTTCTTATGGCGGCAATGACAACAGATATTTCTTCCCTGATCAAAATCAAGATTTTTTTTTCCAGTCACTGTAAAAATAAATTAGATTTTTGAGATATATATATTTTGAAAACAAAAAATAAACAAAAACTGACGTCAGTGCTGGATATTAATAAAAAAAATTCAATAAAAAAGGAAAAATAAAATTAACAAGTGTAAGATTCATCAATGAACAAACCCGTTTACAAGCAAAAATAGATTGCTGACATTAATAACAGAAAGAGCAAATACCCATTTATGAGAAAGGCATGAAAACTAAATATTGAAGGCGTACCTCTTAATCGGCATAAGACCCAAATAAGTCCTCCAACTTCACTGGAAAAATGGAAATAAGCCATCCATCTATTATTACATGAAACTAAGGTTATAAACTTTTAGTTTATTATAATTAGAACCTTGATGTTACAAGAATTTTCCATTATCTGTTTAAACCTTCTTGGTTGGCCATAAATTATAAAAAGGGAAAAATGGTATGAAAAAATAAATAGAAGAAGGAGATCAAAGGAAGAGAAAGGGGAATAGCTTCGATAAAAATAAAATAAAATAAAGCAGGTTAAGATTTTGTATTCAAAGAAGGAAAATTGGAAAGCAAAAAGCAGAGTAGAAAGAAAGAAAGTTTTTTAGTTTCAAAATTCTTGTAGATAGGAAAAATAAAGGAAAGAAGCAAACCTGAGTTGGAAGCAATATTTGAGATTCACAGCAGAAGATAACAGAGATTAGTCCCCGGTTTTCTCTATTGGACTTTATATACTCGTTTTCAAATTTTTAATGGTTATAATAACAAGGAAATAGGAATTTGCAACCATAATTACACGAAATAAAAGATGAGAAGTTTATTCCACTTTGGGTAAGTTTGAGGGCTTATTTGGGCATTGTACCCCCGGAATCACATAATTGCACACATCAAAAAAGCTTGCCCTTGAAATCAACAAAAAATGAAGGCATACCTCTTAGTCCTTTTTTGCAAATCCTTTAGTGGTAAAGGCTTTCATCAATGGTGACAGAAGTATGTACAGTGGTGGCAGGACAGTTGAATCAGAACAGAAATTTCTCAATGAAAATAATAAGGGAAATGACATCAAGAATGTAAGAAACACAAATGAAAGAATCAGAGAAGAAACATGTTAAATATTTATAGAGCCAAGTTGGTAAATCAAGCAAAGATCAATAATTACAATTAAAAGAAATTGAGTAATGAACAAATGAGCAATACTGCAAACATTAAATACCATGCTCATCAAATGGACCTATTTTTCCTATGTTAGAAGAATCTCATTTTGTTTCTATAATTGGAATATGCAGCAGGTGCTAGCCTTCCACAATTCCCCAAACCTCATTCTCTGATGAAGGCAGGATTGAACATAAGTCCCTTTTATAGTCTATGTGAAACTTTAGCAGTTATTCATAAGATCCTTCAACATCTATTTTCCCAATGATGCTCATAAATGAATCGATTTTTTTATTTGTTAGGAGAAAAGACAGATCTTCAAATGAACTTCCCCAAGAGGCAAATGAACCAAGCCTGCCCAGTTTGATAGTATTTCATTAGCTTAAGGATAACAAATGTTCCCTGAAGAAGGAAAACCAAGCACAAACTATTTTCTAATACTGGGAAACAATATACAAGTTTCCCCTACCTTTTATTCTGAACCCTCTTTTGTTTCTTGGCCAGTATTAGACCGATATCTCCAAATTCCCAGAGTCTTATAATCCCACACAATCCCAGATAACTCATCTTGAGGTAAACTTAGGCCTTCACGTTTTATCGACCTATGCAAATTGCAGAAGAATTTTGGGTCTTGTAGTCTAATATACTCATGCAAAAGCTGCTCATGGTCTGGTACCCAATTCCTTGGAAATGGAGTGTAATCACAAGATGGAATCAAAGACATATGTGAGAACTGAACACCTTCAATTGCGTCAACAAGTCCCATCCTTAAAAGGTCAGAGTATTCCGGTGCTGAATTGTTGCTACTCTCCCTCAATGGACGACTAAGATCACGTGAAGCTATCCTATACACCTTGGCACGAGATTTTAGCCTATACCTTGCAGCATACAGTTTAGCTAAAGAGCTACGAATCACATAAGCACAAAAGCCAACAACTTTCTTTCGATTATCAGCATATCTGTACCAATCAGCCATGGTCTCAAGAAACTTATTCATCTGTGAATTTGTATGAGCTTGACTCGAGTAGAGCATTGGGGTACAAGGCAGAGGCTCAGGATCCTTATCACCCTTGACAAAGTGAAGCCGCCTGAACTGACGAATACATTGCTGTAAACTAGCTGTAACTGAAAGCAAAGTCCCTACACCCTTTTGACTCACAATGTTCCCTCCACTAGCTGTGTAACGAAGGGTAGGGTGTATCACTCTCCTACAAATTATATGGTCCAAGAATTGAATTCCTCTACTTATGTGTTCTATCTCCACTTTAGAGTTATCCAACCTTATCCCAAATTCGCTCTCACAGAACTCAATTATTTCCTTTCTAATTTGCACTGCATCCTCTCTGGGTCCTCGAATGCCAATGAAGAAATGACTTCCGTGTCTTATGTAATCCATTTTCCTAGTTTTCTCTCTACCACTAGACGGAACAAACTCAGGCCAAGAAGGGTTATGACATCCATCATTAATTGTATCTTTCCATATCGAGTCATGCTTAGACGGCCTAAAAAACTTAACTATCTTCTCTTCCATCACTTGATCCAATTCATTAAGACAGACATTAGCAAGTAAAGGACTCAAAATTCCACAACAACCATAAGAAGGTACCTTAGCAGCTTCCTCAGGAGCAAAATCAAAGAAGGTCCTCAACCAATAGGGGTCCGGTTTAGGCTCATTCTCATTCAAAATCTTCTTCTTAGTAGCCTTTCTTTTTTTCATCCTTTTGCTCTTCAAATCTCCACCACCACCACTACCACCATCGTCATCGCTCTTCAATCTCTTCTTAACAGGCTGGTTAAGCCCAGATTTAATCAAATTCAAAACTTTCTTATCTTTTACAACCTTTTCGAGACAACCCATGATTACATTTACATCCACATTATCAAATAACTCACTCAAATCACCTCTTAAAAACCAAAGATACCCAGCAAAGTTACTCCGAATAGTGCGGATAACGCTATGGGCACTCCTTCCAGGCCTAAAGGCATGAGATTTGCTTGAAAACCGGGGTTCAAAAATCGGTTCCAGGACCATCAAAAGAACCTCTTGAACAACGCGGTCCTGAAAACAGGGGTCAGGGGATTGAAGCATAGCTTGAAGTTTTCTCTTTGAGATTAAACTCGTCGACGGCTTGTCGTTTGGGCTACGAATAAGCTGATGGGTCTTGTTGTTCCACTTGAAACGGCGGCCGTGAACGACTGCGCTTTGGAGGGAGAGAAGGGAATGGAGGGTCTGGAAGTGGATGGCGTTGCGGGGAGGGAAGGTACCGGTCACGTGAGCGCACGAGCGTTGGTAGGCTAAGACCCAGAGATCGAATTTTGAGAGGAAGCCGGTGAGGTTTGGGAAAGTGGCGGTGGGTGGTGAAGAGAAGGATTTAACCCATATTGAAAGGCAGATGTCAATTGGGTCCTGCTTTAAAAGAGCATGTGGATCCGAGTCGGATGTCGGGTCGTGAGCTGAGAGAACGGAAAGGGAGGAAGAAAAGCGAGGGAAAGATTTGTTAATAGAAATGGAGGGAAGGTGTTTGATGGTTTTCCCCAGTAACATTTTTTGAAGACGAAAGCTTCCGCGTTCCAGGATTCTTTTGGTTGTTTCTATTCGATGGCGCCATTCCAAGGGTTTGTTAGTTTCGAATCTATCATTTTATTTAGGGTAAATGACTACTCTAGCCCCTCAAATTTTGATCTTAAATCAGTTTTGACATAAATGCGGCTATAGTCGTGTTCTTGTTTATTTGATCACATGATGTCAATTTTTAGACAATTTGACCTTTCAGACTATTGAGTCACTAACTCACTATCAGATAACAAAGAAAACATGAAAATCTAGAGGAGCTCTGGACAATTTCTTTTTATACAACAAACATGCAAAGCATTGTTTTTATTCATAATAGCAAATTAGAACCTAAAAAAGTTTGTGTTTGAGGATGAAGATAATGTCTATAAAATAGTCATATTAGAAGTTTAATGTTTGGCAAAAACATAAATTAACTTAGATAAAACAATTCAATCGAAAATTACACAAATAACTGTAGACACCTAAAAATATATATATATAAAATAATATATAATAAATAAATAAATAATTTTAAATTATAATAAAATGAAACAAAATAATAATAAAAAAAAAAGGGATGACTGGGCGTACGCCTAGCCATCCCTTCCCCAACCACCCCATCGTCGGATTGTCCAAATTTTTGGACAACCCGACTTTTTAAGGGCTATCTGCAAAACCAAAGAGGAAGGGGGAAAAAACAAAAAATCGAAGATAAAAAAATCCATCAGCAAAAGCTACCTAGCCACACAAAAAACNAAAAAAAAAAAAAGAAGAAAAAAACAGAACAAGCCACCAAAATTCTTTAAACAAAAACATTAAAAACTTGCATAAATAAACAACTCTTAAAACTTACCAAACGATGCCATAAGCACCTCTACCGATTGGTCGAATAGGAGGCACGTACTTACTGGATACCTCAAACAAGTTACCGTACACATTGTACTGAATATATTTACCTCCATGAGTCGGCACTCCCTTGATATTGCTTCCTTCTGAGCTTGACTCTTTTGTACTTGCCATTTCCTTTTCACTGTGTTTGCCCCCCTTTTTTTTCCCCTTTTGTAGGTCACCTGCTAAGCCTGAAACAAGTGAAAAAATCTCCGTGTTTCTCGAACTGGGTTTCTTTTCTTTCAACGCTATATCTGGAGAAGCATTGTCGGCAATCTCTGTTTCGTTACTCTTGATGATCAAATACGTTAGCTCTGTAAGCTGAGGTTTCTTCTGTTTGTGTTTGTTTCGTTTGCTGAGAGTCAGGCTCAAGGGAACCTTTTCTTGATCTGATACTAAAAAAACTTATGGTTTCAAAATCCGTGAAATGGTGGAGACTTTTTTTTTCCTTAAGCAAAATGAAAAAATAGGAAACGGTTTGAGTCGAGGCCTTGATCTGGTACATTTAAATCTTCGTAATTGTCTTTTATGGTGCCAGTGATTGTGCGCCATGTGGGTGGCTGCGTGCCATGGGTCACACTCACAATTCATTAATGGTTTTCATTATCGATAATTAAATTTTCTTTATGGAATCTAATTAAGGTTTTGATTTTTAAATTTTTAGATAGTGGAGCACTATTTTTTTAAAAAAATAAAATAAATAAATAATAATAATAATAAAATAAAAAAATATAAATGGAACAATTATTTGAGCATTACCACCTAAAAGGGGCAAAGAGTTGTCTCTTTCGGGTGGGTCACTTAAGTGCGGAGTTCGAAACGGATTTTCACCGAAGCGTTGGAATAAATTCGGATTCTATACCCTTATACCCATTAGTCCGAATAATTTTTGTTTAAAAAAATAATAAATAATAATGATAAATAATAACGATAAATATATGAATAAGTCAATAAATTACTTGAAATTATTAAGCATGTTATTATTATCAATCAACTAATTAATAAATACGGTCATATAGATTTCATCATTTTATACTATCATTGCATGCCACTCTTATTTTGCAAATGGCGCGGGAATCCCGATGATGGGATTTCCCCGAGGAGCTTGTAGAGATGAGTTCTTCCGGGGATATCTCTAGGTGAGGAGAATTTCGAGACTTCACCAAAGCGTTGGAATGGTCTTCGAATAATTTTCCAATAAAAGATTACCGACTCCATCATCTAAAATAAACAAGTTATGACATCATTTTACGCTTGCATCATGTGCATACGTAAAACCAAATAAAAAACTCAATCTGTCAATTTAATAAAAATTTAATTAATAAAGTAGGAATTAAATTAAGAAAAGGCTATATTAAGATAACTTAAGATTAAATGGTACCGTTCGTGGAACGGGCGCCACGGAGGTGCTAACCCTTCTCCGTGCGTAACCGCACTCCCGAACCCATCTCTAAAAACATGGACCAGTTCTCGTTCTGTCGACGAATCTAAAATCAATTTAGAACTTCGTCGATAGAATCGTATTAATAAGTGACCAATCACACCTAAAAAAAAAAAAAGATTGGTGGCGACTCCTAAACCGATTTAATTTTCGCCCACGTCTGGTGGATGGGTTCCCGGACCCGCACGTTGCGACAGATGGTGACTCCACTAGGGATACATCGAGAGTCAAGCCATTAATTAATCGTAAGTTATCTTTAGCCTTGAATAATTTGTGGTTTTCCCTAGCATCAATTTGGTATATTTTTGTTTAATGCATTCATTTATTTTGCTATTATTACTTCACTATTTTTAATAATTGCGGGAAATTTAGAATAAGGGGAGCGTGAAATTATTGGTCCGAGATCAGTATATTCCTTCTCACACACTACACATCTTGCATTCATGCATAAGCCTTCCACCCGGGCGTTGTCCTTAATTAGGAGGGGGTTAAGTAGCTACGCTCTCGTGAGGTGATAACCTCCGCATGGGCTAGTGAAGACTCCCACTCAAATCGAACCTAGTCCGTTTGAAGCCTGTAATGGGTGAGGACCGGGGTGCTTTACTAGTCCGTGTGCACGACAGTGAAGAGCGATTTGAGAACTTTTAGCTCCATTTTCAACCCAAACTCAGCATGTAGAATACCGAGAGTCGCCTTTGCTCAGGTAGAGCTTCACCCGTGAGAATATACCTTTTGACTAGATACACATGAAGGAATTTTCATAATCCCCTTGTTCTAAATTCTTCTCTGCGAGTAATAAAGGTATCAGGTTATTAATTACTTTCATTCATCTTTTGGAATTCTTGTTTATAGTGCTAACTTGAATTTTTTGTCATATGCCTATTTGCATCATAATAGGAAAAGTATTTGTCACCTGACAACCATTAATAGAGTAAATCCAGTTGCATACATGGAGTCATCATGGCCATCCTCAAGTTACGATGGAATTTATGAAGTGACTCAGCATATGGCGAGTGCCCAATAAAGTGAAGGAGATTGCTTGTCAAAGGATCACTTTTCATCACTACCTGATAGGGTCCATCTTGATCTTAAACAGAACGACTTCACCGATTTGCTCAACATATGGGATAAGTGGGGGGCTACCACTCAGGCAATTTTTGATAGGAAATATGGCCACATAGCTCGACTCCTTAAGGTCCAGATAGATGAACAGTTGTTGAAGGCCATTGTGCAATTTTGGGATCCGTCATATAGATGCTTCGTGTTCAATAAGGTGGATATGGTCTCCACAATCGAAGAGTACTCGGCTCTCCTACAAATCGATCTTGATAATCCGGACAAGATATATTAGAGAGGACAAAAGACCGGACACAGGCGAAAGCTAGCCAAGATGATGGGTATTACCCTGGCGGAAGTTGATCAGAACCTAAGGAAAAAAATGGACAATGAATGTATCCCATGGAGTTTTCTACGTAGCTATATCATGAAGCATCGGGACACTGAGCAAGGACAGCTTGTGATGGCCTTGGGAATTTACGGGCTAGTGATCTTTCCCAAAGTCTTGGGACATATAGGGGTCGAAATTATAGACTTCTTCGAGCAAGTCATCAACAAGGCCAATCTTTCACCTTCTATTCTAGCGAAAACTCTCAGATCACTGAATTACTGTCGAAGAAAAGGGGAAGGACGATTTGTGGGATGTGCACAGCTTATTTCCATATAGATAGTAAGGCACTTCGAATGCAAGGTCGATAAGTTCAGAAAGCCATTTCATCCGCAAACTACCCCTATCAGAGAATTTTGTGAGAGTGAATGGCCAGAAAATAGGACTAAGGAGCAATGGATCTCTAGACTTCGAGAACTCATGAATGTGGAAGTGACATGGAGAGCTCCGTGGATGCCGCATCACCCGGTCTTGTACAAATGCGAAAATGAACCTTGGGTACCGTTAATGGGGCCATAGGGAGCGATTAGTTACGCCCTAATTATGGTGAGAAGACAATTTGGGTCAGAGCAGTTTGTGCCGATGACACACCGACTTAATACTTTGGAGTTCGCTTATGGAGAGTCGGGTTTTCTAAAAATGATTAAGGAGATTGCGCAAGCTTGGAAGAAAATCAGTCGAGTTGATCAAGGGAGGTACATCGATGAAGTGACTACCGGATATCAGATATGGCATGACCAACGAGTTAAAGATGTGGTATATCCGAAAGAAGATGCACTACGTGGCCCAGTCGATCCAGAACCACGAGACGCTTTGCTCGAAAGTGAGTTGGCTCGAAAGAAGTCCGAAGCTGAAAATGCCAGTTGGAAGCAACGGTATGAAGACTTCCAAAAAGAGTGTGAGAAAATGAAAAGAGAAGTAAGTGAACAAAAAAAGAAGGTCCGAAAAATAGAAGGGAAGTATGAGAGCCTGAATAATAAGTTTTCTTCCATGACCAGTGAACTTCAAAGGGAAATACAGGTGAGAGAAAATCGAGGCAATGAACTTCAAACGCACAATGATGGACTAAAAAGACAAGTGCGATTTCAACAAGAGTCCATCTAATTACTAAGACAGGAGTATGAAGAGCTCGAAGGGGTCATGACGACCTATCAACAGGAATATGAATGCCTCAAGCAACAGAGCACCAGAATTCAAGAGTAGGGTGAATCTTACAGACAAGCTTATACAGAGAAACAAGACCAGATGGATTACTTGGTTTGGCAAATGAAGGAGGTGGCTTACAAGGCGAGAAGCATGGCTTGGAAGACGGACATATTAAGAAGCCAGATCTTTCCAATTGGAAAACAAGAGCAATAGTTGATCAAGTATTTAGATGAANAACAGGAATATGAACGCCTCAAGTAACAGAGCACCAGAATTCAAGAATGGGGTGAATCTTACAGACAAGCTTATACAGAGAAACAAGACCAGATGGATTACTTGGTTTGGCAAATGAAGGAGGTGGCTTACAAGGCGAGAAGCATGGCTTGGAAGACGGACATATTAAGAAGCCAGATCTTTCCAATTGGAAAACAAGAGCAATAGTTGATCAAGTATTTAGATGAAGTGTATAGCCATTATAATAAGATTGACGAATATTTCTAGATAGCTTCTGAGTTGTAATCAAAGACAAATATCTTATGCAATGGATGACTTTGTTGTTTGGTGTCATGTGACGAATACTTTTAGTACATAATCATTCATACATGCATAAATCATCATTTCATGACAATAAGTATTTTCATATAAAAATAAAGATAATGGGTTCACTTATGCATCAAATACGCATCTAATTCATGTTTATGATCAATAATAAGGTTCCAAAATAGCTCGACCACCTAAGCCAAGTGACCAACGTGTTCATAATACTCGTCAACGAGTAAGGATCATGGAAGAAGAACAAAGAGAGCGAATGGACAGAATGGAAAGAGCTCAGGAAGAAATGAGAGAACAGTTAGCAAAGATGATTGAATTGATGATGAGTTTCAGTAAAGAAAAAAGAGCGATCGAAGAGCCAGCTCTGTCAAAAAACCCACCAGCTCAAGGCAGTGGAAACCAAAGGGATGATCCACCCTATCCCTTAGGGTTCACTCCACCACATGCCCAAACCTCTCAAATGGTCCACCCTCAAGTGATGCCACCCGTTTATTACAATGCACCACCCCCGCTGGGCCATCAACCGACTCATGGGCAATTTGGGCCATATTCTGGGATAAATCTTGTTGAACCAATACACGTCCCAGATTTAGACGATCCAAAAGAACAAGAGAAACTAAGAAATGACTCGTCACAAATAGGAGAAAATGAAAAAGATCAAAAAAAGTACGATCTGTTGGAAGAGCGTCTTCGTGCTATCGAAGGAGTTGATAGGTTTGGTACCATGGACGCAACCGAGCTATGCTTAGTGCCGGATGTATTAATCCCTGCCAAGTTCAAGGTTCCAGAATTTGAAAAATATGACGGAACAAAGGGTCCCATGGCACATATTACCATGTATTTGTCGGAAGATGGCTGCACAGTCTCACGATGATAAGTTACTGATCCATTTTTTCCAAGACAGCTTGACTGGGTCAGTTGCTCGGTGGTACGTACAGCTAGATCGAAACCGTATTAAGACTTGGAAAGACTTAGCAAAAGCCTTCATAACTCAATACAAGCATGTGGCTGAATTAGCCCCTGATCGGTTGTCATTGCAGACTATGGAAAAGAAGCAAAGCGAGAACTTCAAGGAATATGCCCAAAGGTGGAGAGATACAGTAGCGCAAGTTCAACCACCTCTCACTGATAAGGAGATGACTATGTTGTTCATAAACACACTCCGAGCTCCATTCTATGAGCGTTTGATCAGCAATGCCACAAAAAACTTTGCAGATTTGGTCTTATCAGGAGAGATAATAGAAGAAGCTATCAAAAGTGGAAAAATTGAAGGGCATGAAGTTACCAGCTCAAAAAAAGGGAATATACCCAAGAAAAAAGAAAGGGATGTGCAAGCAGTCGCTCACGACAGCCAACAAGCCCACAACTTTAACCCATATTACCCGTACCCCCCATACCAACCCTTCTATCCGAACATAGGCAACATCACACAAAACCTATATGTGTACCAACCTGTCCCGCAACCAATGTTTCAGACCAATGTTCTTCCACAAACTCCACCACTAAGACCGGTAGCTTCAACCAATAATCCTGGCCATGGTCAAAGAGGACCTAAAACTACCCTAGAAAGACCAAAGTTTGATCCTATTCTAGTCCCTTACACTACATTGCTGCCACAACTCATAGAAAATCGACTTCTTACTCGAACCCCTTTAGAACCACTCCGACCACCTTTCCCGAAATGGTATGACCCGAATGCGCATTGTGATTACCATTTTGAAATTCAAGGGCACTCCACCGAGAATTGCACTGCTTTAAAACATAAAGTTCAAGCGCTCATTAAGGCAGGACTTTTAAATTTTACCAAAAAAGACAATTCAAATGTTGATGGGAATCTTTTACCTAATCATGGAAGACCGACTGTGAATGCCATACATGAAGGGATGATCCGGAGGGTGAAAAAGAGTATTGATGAGATTCAAACGCCAATGGATAAAGTGTTTGAGGCATTGTCCAAGATAAATGCCATCACTCTAGAACCCATCAACAAAAAGGAATTGGGGCATGATCTCGCTTATTCTTGCAAATTCTATATGGGGGTTTTTGGACATTTCATTCAAAATTGTGATGGCTTTTGCCTTAAGTTGCAAGAGTTTATAGATTTGTCAGAAATCGAGTTTTATGAAGAAGGTGAGGAGGAAGAATTTTGGAAAAAGACAATTCCCTTCTTGTATGAAACCTTTCGATTCGTGGGGTGTAAGGCATCGGAAGAGGTCAATCAGGTTCCACGGATGTTTGGTGAGCTATCAATCCATATGATCAAAGATGAAGAACCTAACGAGAAGGTCCCTGTGGTGTATCCAGTACTACCAGGAAAAGAGCTAAGCAATTGGATAGCCACGGAATTGCCCATCATCTTTAAGTCTTTAGAAATGTAATAAACAATTTTATCTAAATGCCTATGCCCAAGGGTGTTAAGAGTAATTTCTTGTTTAAGTAGGGCTTTCTGTTACCTTCATCATTTAAATAAATGACAATGCATAATGTGTTTCATAATTCATCAATCTTTTTGCATATTTCCTTTCATCTATTCTTTTAGCCAATAAATACTTGCCCATACACGCGTCCAACTTTACCTGTTTGCAGGTCTTTAAATAATGAACACGAAGACAATCTAGACAACGATTTGAATATCGATTTTGAGATGATTCTGAACGTTGATGAATTGAAAAATGAAGAGGAGGTGGATGACCACGGTTTACCCCCTGATTTGTCGAGAATGTTGGAACAGGAGGAAAAGGAGATTTTACCTCATCAGGAACTCACAGAAATGATTAACCTCGAAAATGGGGAAGAGAAGAAAGAGGTTAAGATTGGCACCTCGCTGTCATCCGATGAACGGCAAAAGCTAGAAAAACTACTCTGTGTATATGTGGACGTGTTTGCTTGGTCATATCAGGATATGTCAGGTCTTAATACTGACATTGTTGTTCACAAGTTACCTTTGGGACCAGATTCCAAGCCTATTAAACAGAAGTTGAGAAAGATGAAGCCAGAAATGTTGCTGAAGATTATAGAAGAAGAAAAGAAGCAATTTAATGCTGGATTTTTAAAGGTGGCTAAGTACCTTGAATGGGTGGCTAATATAGTTCCAGTTCCTAAGAAGGATGGAAAAGTTTGAATGTGCGACGATTATAGGGATTTAAACAGAGTGAGTCCGAAGGATAGCTTCCCTTTACCACATATTGATATTCTGGTGGACAACACAGCAAAGCACGCTTTGTTCTCATTCATGGATGGCTTTTCTGGTTACAATCAGATTAAGATGGCACCCGAAGATATGGAAAAAACAACGTTCGTAACCATGTGGGGAACGTTTTGTTACAAAGTAATGCTTTTTGGATTGAAAAATGCAAGCGCCACCTACCAAAGGGCAATGGTAGCTTTGTTCCACGATATGATGCATAAAGAGATAGAGGTATATGTGGATGACATGATTGCAAAATCTCATACAGAAAGGGATCATACTGTCAATCTCAAGAAACTGTTCGAGAGATTGTGAAAGTTTCAGCTCAAGTTGAATCCTGCAAATTGCACTTTCGGTGTAACTTCTGGGAAATTGTTAGGGTTCATAGTAAGTGAAAAAGGAATTGAAGTGGACCTGGATAAAATACGAGCTATTCAAGAACTACCACCTCCCAAAATGCAAAAAAAAAGTAAGAGGATTTTTAGGGAGGTTGAATTACATTGCTCGATTTATATCCCAACTCACCTGCAAATGCGATCCAATCTTCAAGCTGCTTCGAAAACGAGACCCAGGAGAGTGGAATGAAGAATGTCAAATAGCCTTTGATAAAATCAAAGAATATCTCACAAATCCACCGGTGCTGGTGCCACCGATGGCTGGAAAACCTCTTATTTTGTATTTGACTGTGAACAAGAATTCTATGGGATGTGTATTGGGACAACATGATGAAACTAGGAAGAAAGAACGGGCTGTATATTATTTGAGCAAGAAATTCATGGAGTATGAGTCCAAATATTCTGCGCTCAAAAAGATGTGTTGTGCGCTAGCATGGACTGCCCAGAGGCTCCAACAGTATATGTTGTATCACACAATATGGTTGGTGGCGAAATTAGATCCCATCAAGTATATTTTTGAAAAACCCTGCCTATCTGGAAGAATAGCTCGATGGCAAGTGCTATTGTCTGAGTATGACATTGTGTATGTGTCCTAAAAATCGATCAAAGGGAGTGCCATCGTTGATTTCCTTGCAGATCGAGCTAATGAGGATTATGAATCTGTAAGTTTCAATTTTCCATATGAAGATTTGATGGCTGTCTTGCATATAGAAGAGGGTGGTCCCAATGAATTTAATCCATGGAATGTGTATTTTGATGGAGCATCCAATGCTTTGGGGCACGGAATTGGGGCAGTGTTGATTTCTCCAAATGGAAAGTACTATCCAGCCACGACAAGACTGAATTTCAATTGTACTAACAATATGGCGGAGTATGAGGCGTTGGTAATGGGATTACAAGCAGCGATTGAGATGAAGGCTGACGCGATAGATGTTTACGGAGATTCGGCTTTAGTGATATGTCAAATGAGAGGCGAATGGAAAACTAGAGATTCTAAACTAATTCCATATAAAAAGCTGGTTACAGAATTAAGCAAACAGTTCAAAGAAATCAGCTTCAACCATTTGCCTCGAGAAGAGAATCAGATTGCTGATGCTTTGGCCACCCTCGCAGCGATGTTCAAAATAAAAGAGGCGGTTGATGTACGCCTTTTTTATTTAGAAGTCCGTGAAGTCTCCGCACACTGCTTGAATGTTAAAGAAGAGGTTGATGGTAAGCCGTGGTATCATGATATCATGCAATACATCAAGCACCATGCATATCCTGAGAATGTCACGGACAATGACAAGCAAACTTTTAGAAGATTAGCAATGGGTTTCTTCCTTAGCGGAGAAGTGCTCTACAAAAAGAGTCGAGATCAAATACTCTTGAGATGTGTGGATGTTGCGGAAGCCAACAAAATAATGAAAGAAGTCCACGAAGGAACTTGTGGAGCTCATGCTAATGGACATATGTTGGCTAGACAAATTATGAGAGCTGGTTATTATTGGTTGACATTGGAATCAGACTGCATAAACTTTGCTCGAAAATGACACAAGTGTCAAGTATACGCTGATAGAATCCATGCTCCACTAGCCCCATTACACGTTTTCACAGCACCTTGGCCATTTTCAATGTGGGGAATGGATGTGATTGGGCTTATTACGCCGAAAGCCTCTAATGGACATCGATTCATATTGGTGGCCATTGATTATTTCACGAAACGGGTAGAAGCAGCTTCATATGCCAATGTGACACAAAAGGTGGTGTGCAAGTTCATCCAAAAGGAGATCATATGTCAGTATGGGCTACCGGAAAGGATCATTACTGATAATGCAAGCAATTTGAATGGTGCGATGGTGAATGAGGTTTGCACTAAATTCAAGATCAAGCATCATAACTCGACAACTTACCGTCTGAAGATGAACGGAGCGGTAGAGGCAGCCAACAAAAATATCAAAAAGATTATCGAAAAGACGACTGAAGTTTATAAAGACTGGCATGAGAAACTTCCTTTTGCCTTGCATGCATATCGAACTTCTGTGCGTACCTCCACCGGGGCAACTCCGTACTCATTAGTATACGGTACAGAAGCAGTTCTATCTGTTGAAGTAGAAATCCCATCATTGAGGGTGTTGATGGAAACAAAATTGGAAGATGCTGAGTGGGTCCGCTCTCGCTACGAGCAATTGAATCTAATTGAGGAGAAAAAGCTTGCGGCTCTTTGTCATGGCCAGATGTACCAACGAAGGATGATGCGAGCATATGAGAAAAAAGTTCATCCCAGGCAATTTCGAGAAAGAGAGTTGGTTCTTAAGAGAATACTCCCTAATCAAACTGATTTTCAGGGAAAGTCGATGCCAAATTGGGAAAGGCCATACGTGGTAAAGAAGGCTTTTTCAAGAGGAGCTTTGATTTTGGCTGACATGGATGGGAGAGATCTGCCTAATCCGATAAATGCGGATGCGGTGAAGAAGTACTATGCTTAAAAAAAAAAACGAAAAGGGTTCGTGCTGAAAACCCGAAAAAGGCAGCTCGTACCTAAAGGAGGAGGCTCATGCTGAAAATCCGAAAAGGGTGCCTTGAGGCCGAAAAGCAGGAAGTTAGAATGGAATTTGAGGATGTCAGCCTAAAGGGAACACAAGATTGAGGTAGAAATACACCATGAATGGAGCTCCACAATTTCACAAAATAGGGGAAGCTAGGGAATCTGTAACCTACAGATTTGCTCAAAGCATCAATCAAAGACAATTCTTGAAGTCGAATATCAGATTGTTTTCTCTTAGTGGTCTGAGTGTTCATTATTTAAAGATTTAATGTTTGCCATGTAAATTCTGTTTGCCTTGAACTATTTGATTCCTCATATATAAAGTTCTTCTTCGCCTCTTTATTTTAACTCTTTCGTTATTTACCATCTCATGATTCATATAGTGATTGTCATAGAAATGAATGATAATTGGTAAAAGAAATAAACTAATTAAGTAAGAAATTACACTCATTGTTTAGCAAAAGACTTAATGATGAAAAAAAGGAATGGCAGAGCCCTGAACCTAAGGCAAAGTCAGATGTCAAAAGAGAGGGTACTTAGGGAAAATCTGGAGTTACCTGAATTCTCCAAGAGAAAAGAAAACAGGCAAAGAAGATCGAAAGTTACATTGAAAAATCGGATAAAGCAAGAGAAGGGTTTTAGAGCCTTAATGAATCATAAACATGAAAAGCATTCTATCATGTCAATCATGCATACATGTCTAGCCATGCACTCGACAAGAATCACAATTAATTCATGTCCCAAGCTTTGAAGGTCGAAATTCACTCGACCTAAAATGTTGAGATTGTAAAACTTTAATGGAAGGATTTGAGTCTTTTCATTTCATGTTAATCCAATTAAGTTAGCATTAAGGAAATTTTTAAATCGAACCTGTTCTAATGTAGGTCGAGCCTAGATTAAGTCTAGGAATTTTAGTTTTGTTTAAATCGAACCTGTTATGAGATAGGTCGAACCTGAATTAAGTTTAGAAATTTCAATTTTTTCAAATCGAACCTGTTGTGAGATAGGTCGAGCCTAAATTAAGTTTAGGAATTTTAATTTTTAAATCGAACCTGTTTTGATATAGATCGAGACTAGATTAAGCCTAGGAATTTTAATTTTGTTTAAATTGAACCTGTTGTGAGATAGGTCGAGCCTAGATTAAGTCTAGGAATTTCAATTTTTAAATCGAACCTGTTGTGAGATAGGTCGAGCCTAAATTAAGTTTAGGAATTTCAATTTTTAAAATCGAACCTGTTGTGAGATAGGTCGAGCCTAAATTAAGTTTAGGAATTTCAATTTTTAAATCGAACTTGTTGTGAGATAGGTCGAGCCTAGATTAAGTCTAAAAATTTTAATTTTGTTTAAATCAAACCTGTTGTGAGATGAGTCGAGCCAAGATTAGGTCTAGGAATTTTAATCGAATTTGTTCTAACATGGGTCAAGCCCAGATCAAGTCTAGAAATTTCATTTTTGTTTAAATCGAACTTATTTTGAGATAAGTCGAGTCTAGATCGATTTGATTAAACCAACTGGCTTCGAGATAAGCCAAATGTGATGTCTACGTCTTTGCACTATCCTTGATTCTCAAGAATGTACAAAGAGGGGCAACTGTAAACACCTAAAAAAAATATATAAAAATAATAATAAATAAATAATTTTAAATTATAATAAAATGAAACAAAATAATAAAAAATAAATGAAAAAAAAAGGGGGATGGCTGGGCCTTCCCCAACCACCCCATCGTCGGGTTGTCCAAATTTTTGGACAACCCGACTTTTTAAGGGCTATCTGCAAAACCAAAGAGGAGGGGGGAAAAAACAAAAAATCGAAGATCAAAAAATCCATCAGCAGAAGCTACCTAGCCACACAAAAAACAAAAAAAATCAATCAAAAATGGGGGAGCCAAAAATCGAATCGGGGTTTCAACGGGGGATTCGGTTCGGTTTGAGAGAGAGAGATCGGTGAGCGGTGAAGGGAAGGTTGGATATGTGGAGCGCCGACCACCGACAGGGGAAGGCCTAAACCCAGCTAGGTCACCGTCGATCGAACCAAAGAGTGTTAGATCCGTCGATCGGAAGGGAAGAAGACTTCGAGGGAGAGAGGGAGGAACGTTTGGGCCGCCGGCTAGAAAGAAGCCAAAGGGGACAGGACGCCGGCGCCGGCAAAGAGGAAAGGTTTTTCTAGAGAGAAGGTAGAGAGTGGCGGCTAGAGAGAGAAAAAGAAATTGGAAAATCAATTAAAAAAGCTAAAAAATGGTTTTTATACCCAAAGGAAAGAGAGCAAAACGGTGCCGTTTCAGCGGGGTAGCTGAAGTCGGAGAGTCCAGGCCGAAACGGCGTCGTTTTGAGCAAGCTCCACAAGCACCAAACGGTGCGTTTTGAACTCTGCTTTGTAGACCAAAGGAGTGGGCTTGGGACGCCCCGCGCAGCCCAGACAACTTGGACCACCATCCTAGCCCAAGCAAGGTGAGGCCTTACCCATTTATTGCGGATTTGGGCTTATTGTTTTGGGCTTATCTAGTTTACTTAATTATTTGCTTAGTTTAGTTAA
Source organism: Theobroma cacao (assembly GCF_000208745.1). Lineage (NCBI taxonomy): Eukaryota > Viridiplantae > Streptophyta > Magnoliopsida > Malvales > Malvaceae > Theobroma > Theobroma cacao. Next base: position 28,762,200 of record NC_030854.1, read on the forward strand.
AAATTGAAAAGAAAATTGTAAAATTTTTTTCTTTTTCTTTAAATATATTATAGATTTAGTTTACCCTTTTTGTAAAAAATATATATATATAATTAAAAATACATATATAAATAATAACAATAACGATAATAAGTCAATAAAAAAATATTTATATTATAAGTATATTTCGAGGCTTGCAAACGATAAAATAATAATAATAATAATAACAATAATAATACTTCATGATACAACTATATATATATATATTTTTTTAAAAATAAAATAAATAAATAATAATAATAATAAAATAAAAATATATAAATGGAACAATTATTTGAGCATTACCACCTAAAAGGGGCAAAGAGTTGTCTCTTTCGGGTGGGTCACTTAAGTGCGGAGTTCGAAACGGATTTTCACCGAAGTGTTAGAATAAATCCGGATTCTATACCCTTATACCCATTAGTCTGAATAATTTTTGTTTAAAAAAATAATAAATAATAATGATAAATATATGAATAAGTCAATAATTTTCCAATAAAAGATTACCGACTCCATCATCTAAAATAAACAAGTTATGACATCATTTTACGCTTGCATCATGTGCATACGTAAAACCAAATAAAAAACTCAGTTTGTCAATTTAATAAAAATTTAATTAATAAAGTAGGGATTAAATTAAGAAAAGGCTATATTAAGATAACTTAAGATTAAATGGTACCGTTCGTGGAACGGGCGCCACGGAGGTGCTAACCCTTCTCCGTGCGTAACCGCACTCCCAAACCCATCTCTAAAAACATGGACCAGTTCTCGTTCTGTCGACGGATCTAAAATCAATTTAGAACTTCGTCGATAAAATCGAATTAATAGGTGACCAATCACACCTAAAAAAAAAAAGGATTGGTGGCGACTCCTAAACCGATTTAATTTTCGCTCGCGTCTGGCAGACGGGTTCCCAGACCCGCACGTTGCGACAATAACTTTAACAACGTGTTAATACATTTTTTAACAATTAATGCATGTTAAGATTGTACATCTTTAATTGAGCTCGACAGTCTTTTATAATGTTGAAAGGTATCTATTATTGAATCAATATCAAAGTCTCGAATGATTTCCTTTTCAATGAAAATGATCAACGAATTTCTAAAAAAATTATTTGATATTTTATTACGAGTCTCGTTCTTTAACGAGTTTGATAGCAAAAAATCACACTCTAATGTTGTAGCGAAAACTAAAAAAGTCAAGACAAGCTAAATCATCTATTAACAAGGAAGTAAACTTTTGATATTCTCGTCTTTTCAACACTTGACATAACTCAGAAAGTATAGATACATTTCTCAAAGCCTGATTATAAAGAATATCAAATTTGAATAAATCTCATTGATAACTTAAATGCATTTTATCATGCTTAGTAAAGTCATTAAGATAATATTTATTTGCACGGTTACAAATATTTTCAACATCAAACGATTTGAAAACATTCTAAGGATCGAAATATGTGTCAAGAGCAAGCACCTCCACCACATTCTCATTAAATCTAGAATCCAATTCTTGTAAAAATGAGTCAACAGCAGTAAAAAATAAGTCAGCTCGGCAATGGTTCTCAATTGTGGCATAATGTTTTTGAAGACGATATTTACCTAATTTATATTTAGCTCCTATGTCCAAAATCTCAATTTCATATTTCTCACAAAGCTTCTTCACTAACACAAGCAAAAATTTCTATCTATCTGCTCTCAATTGTCGGAGACAAAAAACAATACTAAACGAATTGCATTTAGTATGTCTTAAGAGTAGCTAAGTTATAAAGCTTTTAGGAGGTCATTTGTTATCTCTAACAACACCATCATAAGACGCAAGATAAATATAAATTCAAATGACATATTGATAAAGTACAAAAATTACAAAATAAAGAGTAAAATTATAAAATTATTGTAAGAGCAAAATTATAAAATTATAAAAAAAAATAAGAGTATGTTATAAAATTATTTTTGGGGCAAAGTTATTTCAAAAAACTAAGGATTGTTATAAAAATTTTAAAATTTGGGGAGGGGGGGCGCGGAGAGGGGGCGCAAGGGCCTGTACTAGCCCCCTTCCCCTTTGCCTCTAGGTGGACCTCCCCTGCCACACTCTTCATATTAACAAAGCACAACAAGAATGGCTTTTTCTTTTTTCGTTCTCCCTTGTAGTCGCCTCTTTCATCTTTTCCCTCCAAAAATCAAAAACCCTCGATTTTTAAATTGGTTGAGGTTTTGAGATTTTGCAATTTTCTTTTCGGGTTTTTTTAGTTTTTTTGTGATTTTTTTATTTTTTTTGTTTTTCTGGCTTATTTTGAAACAAGGCCTACTACTAGCAAATCTCAGGAGAAAAGTTTTGGATTGGAATCAAGGTCTAGAAACAAAAATGAAACTACAAGTGCTCTCTTCCCTCTCTCTTTCTACTCAAAGATATTACCAACTCAGGCTCTCTCCCTTGCATGAAACATCTCAATCATGTGAGTGAGCTTGAAAAAATTTTGGGCTTGATTCATAGTTATGAACCAAATGGAAGAAATAATCTTCTCAACAACCCAATCTGATTGAAGTCAACAAAAATTAGATTCAAAAAGTTGAGTCTTAAACCCTAATGGTCAATAAATTGATGGTAGACACTTTCAGGAAGGACTAAGGAGGCTTAATGGGTTGGAAGCTTGAAATGGTTAAGGATCCATTCTTTCCTTTCTAAAAAAACAAATCCAAACAAGGAAAAAAATGCCAACGTGGGAAGGAATTAAAAAGAAATTAAAAGGCTAAACAAATTGAAGAAGAGAAGGAAGAGAGAAAAGAAAGAGAAAAACAATTTTTGGTGGATGCGTTTTTTAATAGTAATGGACCCAAGCTTTATTATGGTCAAAACTTAGATAGGTACAAATAATTTACCCTTTTATTTACCATTTTAGTTCTCTAATCTCCACCTCAATTTTAAATAAATTTAATCATGTACTTCATAAAAAGTATATTTGATTTAAAGACAATTAATAATTATATTTAGATTTTGTACAAATTCTATCACCTGACTTATTTTTCAATCACTTGACATGCATGAATACCAAACAAGTTTATTTTTAATAAAAAAAACTAAAAATTGTTATTTTAAAATTTTTAAAATAGTAATCATTATTTAGCTAAAATAAAATATAATATTTTTTAGACTAATATGTATCATGTAAACAAAACATTAATCTACCTCAATATGCTAAGGTACTTTCAAAATTTGGTTTGGAGGGAAGAAAAGAGAAAAAGAATTATTTGATTGATTTACAAAAAAGAGAATAAGACAAAAGGTTTTTTAATTTGATGAATGATAATTGTTTGATGATTCAAAAAATAGAATAAGAGAAAGGGTTAAATCTTTCGATAGATATTAACAGTTATATTTTTTGGAGAAAAAAATTATTTGATTGATTCACAAAAAAAGAGAATAAAAGAAAGAGTTTTTCTAATTTGATGAATGATAACTGTTTGATTGATTGACAAAAAAAAAGTGAAAGAGTTTTTTTAATTTGCTAAATGATAATTATTTGATTGGTTCACACAAAAAAAAGAAAATGAGAGAAAAGGTATTTCCAATTTGATGAATGATAAGCCTCTAAAAGATTTATAATATATTATAATATATATATATATAATATATATATATAAAATA